>NC_056749.1:384981015-384993515 GCF_019279795.1 Protopterus annectens
TACAGTTAACACCTTAACAACTGACTCTGTATGGGCCACCCATACAAATGACAATTGCTGCCTGCAACATATACCCAAAGAGAGGTCATAGGATAAAACACCACACACAGGTTTGCAGAAATGGAAAACCTGTGTGTACTATTACAATTTTATATGCCATGTCATATAGCTGTTCAGACACTAACATCTATATAAACAGAGTAATGCAACTGTGAAACAGTTATACTAATACAGTAGTCTGGAAAGGTTCACAACTGTTGCTGTCCAGGCCAAGGCCAAGCCCTTCAAACTGCACAATAGTACAGACAGACAGGGCCACAGGATACCAAACAATCAACAGTAAGTAATGCAGGTGTATAGTTCAGCAGCCTCTATCTACACGCTGTACAAAATCACTAGGTGGTAAAGACTTCAGTTGACCAAATGGGATGTAACTGTTACATAACAAGGCATAACTGACACCATTACAAGCATACTGACAAACAGAACAGTCTGTATGGCAGTAGGCCTGCATTAACCCAATTTATGTAAGTAATGTAAATATAGGTGAATTGTATGGTACTGTACATCCAGATATCTTAAGGCAGCTCACCCATGATACCCCCATATTTTGTAACAGCCTAGGTTATTTATGGTGCACCCCGTGCCAGACTCAATAATGCAAGGCCATATACCACTGTTACATACACTGGTCTCTGGAGTGCATAAGGGCACACATGTATTGTGTAGGTGAAGCCCAGACATATATGGCACCAGCCCCACCGTATTGTGTGGGAGATACAACAGCAGCAGTGGACTGATGTCAGCAATGGCAGTGTGATATACTCACAACCCACTACAGAACAACCCCTGACAACATGTCATATGTGCAAAGCTTGGTACGTAGGTGGAGGACAGAGGCTGGAACACAGTCCCATATGTGGAAAACTGTTGACATACACTAAGCAAGTTGCTGGTGTTAGAGGGTAGTCTGCAACATACCTTTAGTCAGGGAATTTAGGTTAGAAACATAAATGGATGTAGCCATGTACTAATACCACTCAACACACACACTGCCAGTGAAATGTCTGACACAGGACCTGTATGGTGGACAGACAAAACATGATAGGCACACCTCTGGGCACCAAGAGGATAGGCCCACAGTTGAGAGCTATGCAGACAGACTGCATTCCAAGGTAAACTAGTATGTACACACACACCCTGTAACACCAGTACTGTACAAAGCATAACACAACTCTACCCACACTCTGTCTGTAGTTCTAGAAACGCCTACAAATATGTAGCTGGCATGAGTGTGCCGGTTCTCCTGTAAGAGGTATTGCTGCCTGCTGTCTGTAACACTGATGCCCACACACAGGAAGAATGTCCATCACACAGGAAAGGTAAAGGGACCACACCCACATGATGTAGGGATTTATAGTAGGTGGATGCCATGACAGTGGTAATTGGAAGTACTACACAGCAAGCTGCATGCAGTTAGTAAGTGGAGGACACTGACTGTTGCAGAGGCCATCACCTGATCATGTGCATCACCTACTAAAGCCAGTCTGCAATCTATTCAAAGCAGCTGAATCCATTTACTGCAGAGAGAGAGAGAGAGAAAGAAAAAGACAAATCTCTTCAAAATAAAAGCCTAAGTCAAAGGCATTTAGCCAGCTGTCAGTCAACAAGACATCATTCCCACAACAGGTATGTGAAGTATATATACATGTAGTAGAATGTAGTACTTGGTCCATCATAATGGGATAGATGATGTGGAATGATTTATATGTGCCATCAGGTGTAGCTGTGATGATGTTCAACTGAACAACTGCTATGGACAATATAGTGTCTGTCCGTGTGGGAAGTGGGCCATAGCCCTCAACTGTGCAGGTCAGCACTGACAGACAAGATATAAGCCATCATAGTGTGTGTTGTGTAACTATATTACATGGCCAATAGCTGGTGGTGGAAGTAATGCCATTATGATGGACATGTGGGAGCCATGGCCCACCACTGGCAGGATACTCAGGTTAATTTGCAATGTAGCATGCCAGAATGCCCTAGGTGTGTAATAGGGTTACCTGCAGTTGGGTCCTACATATACCCCCCTAATTTCAGACCATGCCCATATGTGGCACCTGTCTGTGTTGTAGCAAGGCAGAACAGTGCAACTGTGCAGGAAGGTGGTGTGAGATTGTGGAGCTGATGTCTGAATGTACCCCACATATAGGTATGCATATGAGTACATATATAATATATAAAGATATATATGTATATTAGCATGCATGTCCAGAAATATACATATACCCATGTGTGTGTATATATATATATATATATATATATATATATATATATATATATATATATATATATATATATGTGCACATATATACTACACATATATAGACATGGGATCCAGACACATGCTCAACTAGCATATGTCCGAATCACAAAACATCAAACACACATACACAAAGGCGCTTAACATCGACAAGCGCTTCTGTGTATGTGTGCCTGTTTCGTAGATCGGACTACAGTGCGGGTAAGGGAACATTCCCTTTTCCCCACTGTAGTGCGATCTTGGAGTGAGAATAATAAAGTAGGAGGGGTGTGGGGGGTGCAGGGGGGCGAAGCCCCCCTGCAGAAAGATAGATTTTTTTTTTTGAACTACACATACACGGAAGCGCTTTTCAAAGTTAAGCGCTTTTGTGTAAGTGTGTTTGAAGTATTGTGATTCGGACATATGCTAGTCAAGCATGTGTCCTAGACCCATAGATATATACCTATATGCACATGTCTACATATATACAAACACACAAACATATATGTATGTAAAGACATCTCCCCTATATGACTACCACAGTAATGCATGCTATGTGTGAGGCTCCAGCCAGCACACACAGCAATACACACAGATATCTACAGCTGGCAGTGTGTGCACCATGGATGGGTATGTCACATGTTAGTCCCTTGTTGGGATCACATTGCCCCCGTTTGTGAAGTATGCAATTGGATTATGGGGAAGTATGGTAGGTACACATGTGGAGGTGGTCAGGATTGGGAGATATAGAGGACAGTCTACAGGGGTGGTATGTGACACATGGTGGGTAAACACCATGGATGGTGTGTGTGGTCTGCGATGTGGATACCCCATGGGTCCCAATATGGGCACAATGGGAACAAGCCTCCCACCCACTGCTATTCACAACAGCAGTCTATGTCTTGAAGCTGCCTGATCTGGAGGCTGAGCAGGAGGAGCATGTTGGCCCTGTGAGTGTGTACTGGGTGCCTCTGACTGATGTAGCACATCCCTCATGTGTCTGTGGATCCCAGTATGGAACAGACCCTAGACATGAGCTCAAGGAACAGGAACATGTCTGTGTGTGCCCTGGTGGGGGGACAACATCCTCTGGGTGGTTCCACCTGATGGTATTGTTGGAACAGTACCATGAGGAGGCCCCAGGTTGGGACACGTGATGTGGCCAGGTATCATGGGCAGATGGGTTTGGAGAGGTGGATCTGTTGGCCAATAGAACATATACATGTTATTGTGTCACTGTTATAGAACATATGTTGGTAGTAATAGTCTATACAATCCCGGTACATGTTCAACAGCATGCATGGATATCCCCAAAAACACAGAATGTCAGATGTGCAGCAATCTCAGAGCAGCCATACCACTGTCATATATGGAACCATAGTGGCCCTGACAATGGCATGCAGGTGAATAGTCTGTAACAGGCCAGCAATGATAGTGTCCACACAGGGGGCATGGCTACAATCACATAGCAGAAAGTGTGGTACAATACAATATCTGTCCAACCGGTAGGTAAGCTGTAGCCATACCTAATGAGCTGTGTGTAGAGTTTGTTGAAGCTGATATGGTGGGGAGAGTGACAGATATGTGTATTACGAACAGTGGTAACCTTGCCATATGAGTTGCTCAGACCTGTTTCCAACTTTATATCTTTCAGCCAAGATTGCACATGCACAGTTGCCCACCTATTCCCATGCGGAGAATGGAGTGTTGATAGCACACATGATCCAGCACTATCCAGTGCCGTTTGGCAGAGCCGCACATGAGCAGCAGGATCGGATTGCCCTGTGGAATGACATAGTCCACAGGGTCAATGATGTCAGACTGCACAACCGCAGTTATGAGCAAGTCTGGCATCATTGTACTTACCTGCTTTGCAATGCCTGTCAGCATGCTGCTGTAGTCTGGGGGGATCACCTCACCACAGGGGGGCCATGCCATCCACCCCCCCTTACACATGTGGAGGAGCTCCTGGCCAGCCTTGTGGCACCTGCCCGTCCGGACAGCCAACAATCACTGGACTTCTTTGTGGAGGTGGGTGTCACCCACACACCGTCCGAGGAGCATGCAGGTAAGGACACAGGGCACATCAGTAGACCACTGTTGTGTATACATCTGTATTGGTACAGGTAGATCATGCATATCTGACATGTCATAGATATATACATTTCTAGTAATCATTTTAAATTGAGTTGCTGGCTACTGAGACTTGTCTGCATTCATCAACTGGACATAAACTGATTTAAGTATATTTTCTGCACTTATTTAAGATTTGAGTGAGTAAATATTGTGTGTCTTGGATTCAGTAAATATTGTCTGTGTCACTGAATCTCTGCAGCATTTGTTTGACTGCTTTGAAATTCCTTTGTTAAGTGTTAATTAGCTTGGGGGTTTCTGCTAGCATTAAAATCTGTGTTGGTTACATTTCTAGTAATCATTTTAAATCGAGTTGCTGGCTACTGAGACTTGTCTGCATACATCAACTGGACATAAACTGATGTAAGTATATTTTCTGCACTTATTTAAGATTTGAGTGAGTAAATATTGTGTCTCTTGGATTCAGTAAATATTGTGTGTGTCTCTGAATCTCTGCAGCAGTTGTTAGACTGCTTTGAAATTCTTTTGTTAAGTGCTAATTAGCTTGGGGGTTTCTGCTAGCATTAAAATCTGTGTTGGTCACATTTCTAGTAATCATTTTAAATCAAGCTGCTGGCTACTGAGACTTGTCTGCATACATCAACTGGACATAAGCTGATTTAAGTATATTTTCTGCACTTATTTAAGAATCTCTGCAGTAGTTCCCCACCCCCCCTCCGTGTTTCTTGTTGTGGTGTTAATCTTGGGTGGCTTTGGAATTGCCCGCCCCTGCTGTAAATCTCTTTTCGCACACTCCTCCTGGACCCATGTCATTCGCTCACTCAACTGAGTACAGTGAGATCATATTTTGATTTTGAATACTCTTACCAGTCCCATCTCCTCTGCAGTGTACAGAGAGAGCACTTGGGAAGGGCATTCCCCTACAGTATCTTAAGCTGCTCTGTTTCTTCCATCTCAAAAAAAAAAAAAAATTTACACTTCATCTGCCTTACTGTATTTGTGTTTCTTCCTACTTTATTACCTTATTTTGCTTTTGCCTCTTTTAACATTTTAAAGTGGAACCTGTGTGTTGAGAGACAGCCTTACAAGACTATCTGCAAATATATAGAGCCGAGTATATTTTTCTGTATTATTCTGTATTATAGAGCTAAATTGTTGCTTAGATATCTGTTGTCTTACTGTTCTGCAAATATACAGAGATCAGTATATATTTTTTTGGTTTTATAATTTGCACTCTGATTCCTCACATCTCTGTTGAAACTGGTTTCCCACCCCCACCCTCCCTGTTCTTGGTTGTAGTTTAAATTTGGTGGCTTTTGCAGTGCCCGCCCCACTGTAGATTTGATCTAGGACACTCCCCCAGTCCCATCTTTTTACCGCATTCTACCTAATAAACCCTTTCTGCACTTGCTTTTAGTCCTTTTTAATTTAATTACATGTTTTCAAACTGTGTGTGGACTAATATTGCTACATACTCAAGTGTGCCAGCTTGCACTGCATGTGAATTGTTTTTACTACTGTTTTTGCTACTTTCTGAAAAAAAAAAAAAAAAGTTTATCTGCTTTTACTGTATTTGTGTTTCTACCTACTTTATTTTGCTTTTGCGTCATCTTAAAAGTACTCAATTGTATTTATTACTGCTTGGTGTATCTCATTCTAAGCCTTTTAGTTTAACCACTTGGGCTTCAGACCAGTTGTTTTACATTAAGAAGGTCTGTGGTCTGCACTGTGGTGGCAGAACAGGTAGCTTACATCCTTCTAAGTTGGGAACTGCTGATTGAGGGCTCAGTGTCTGTTATTCTAAAAGTGTATTTGTTCTGGTTTAAGCACTTGGGCTTCAGGCCAGTTATTTTACATTAAGAAGGTTTGTGGTCTGCACTCTTGTGGGAGGAGAGGCTGGACTCTGCCCTTCTGAGCTGGGAATTTCTGGTTAAAGGCTTATAGTGCCTGCATATTTGAACTGTTTCTTACTGAAATTGGTACACCTTGTTTGCTGTAGCATAGACTAGATCCAGGCCTGCTGAATCTAGCTTTGTTTGTATGCTTGTTGTTTGTTTGCTTGTTATTTCCCTGAAATGCTAATTCCACCTAAAACGTGGCTTTTCAGCACTTCTGTGGATCCCTAGTGATATCTGCATTGCTTACTGTACTTATTTCCTTGTTTCACTTGAAAGAAAGTTACTGTTTGTCGTTTTTGCATTTACGTTGCCTGTAACACATTGCATTTAAGTTACCTGGCACTTGCTTACTAAAGCAATTATATAAGTCAGCACTAAAAAAGTAAAAGCACTACACCCTCACAAACTCCCCTTGAGTACCTTGTTCCACATTAGCCCTTTTTTTTCAATTATAAAGGAATTCCCAATACTATTCAAGCATGTCCAAAGGTCAGTTGTCAATCTCCTCTCCGGTCCAGCTGGTGAATCTGAGAATCTTGAGGCAATGTTACAACTGCCTCATGTACACAGACAACCCTCTCCTCCTCCCAACAAATTCCAACACATGTGAGAGATGCAACCATATAGCCATACTGGAGGCTAAGCTCTCTCAACTCAGTACTGGCAAAACTAGTAAGGAGGAGAAGGAAACTACACTCACTACAATTCCAGTCTCACATAGACCTACCACGACAGCAAACCAAACACATAAACACACAAAAATATACTCGGAGGCTCTAAATAAAAATCTGCCTAAGCAGCAGAGACCACCAAAGCAGACACCCAAGCAACCGCTACCCCAAAACAAAACACGTGCAACACATAGCTCACAAAGCCAGTGTGCCGAACAGTCACAGCCCTTAAGGCTAAACAACACACCTGATACACTTGTAATAGGTGACTCTATCGTCAGGCACACTGACGTCCCGCTCACCAGGCTGAACAAGGAGAAGGTCACGGTGAGCTGCCTTTCGGCGCTAGGATCTGCCACATAACACAAGCACTCAGGTCACTCCAAGGCAAGTACAAATATGACTCAGTCATTGTCCATGCTGGTGTGAATGACCTGAGACGTACCTCCCTGGACTACATGAAAAGAGACATAGAGGAGCTCTCTGAGCATGTAGCCCAGGCCGGTATGACCCTGACCTTGAGTAGCATCTTACCCTCACCAAGAATGATGCCACAATATGAAGACAAGATAATCAATTTCAACAATTGGCTTAAGTATTGGTGTCATTCAAAGTGGATCCAATGCCTGTCAGCCTGGGATGACATGCTCGACAAGCCACGATGCTTCGCTAGGGATGGCTTGCACCTGTCACCCCTGGGCTTTTGGATATTGGCAAAGGCTCTTGCTACCCCCATAGTGCCTTTTTAGGCAAGGCTCAAAAGACAAACCCACCTCCATAGGTATCACAAGGGATAAGAAACTAAGAGTAATGCTACTCAATGCCAGAAGTCTAAACCTCAAGATGCATGCACTCAAAATTCTCCTTAGCATGGAGAACATCGATATCTGTGCAGTAACAGAAACCTGGTTCAAGGCTCCCGAGAGCACCCCAGCACTACCAGGTTATACCTCATACCATGCTTTTCGGCCCCAAAACTTGGACCGAACCACAAAAGGAGGGGGAGTATCAATATTCGTCAAAGATACCCACACCTCCAGGTTGGTGGCACAACATGAAGCATCAGAGACTATCCATGTGCAACTAACAGTGGGTAAAACTGCCTTCCAGTTTATAGCCTGCTACAGACCACCCTCCCAAACTCAGGAACCCCACTCAGTCTTCCTGAGAACACTGGAAAATATGAAGGTCTCTCCAAACACCATTATATTGGGTGACTTCAACTACCCAAACATAGACTGGGAGCATTACTCTAGCTCCAACACCCTAGCCCAAAGGTTCCTAGAATTTATAAACTCAAATGCTATGGAACAGCTTGTTACCACTCCCACAAGAGGGGAAAACATACTGGACCTGATCATCACCAACATGGGGACTCTATGCTCCAGACCATTAGTGTATCCCTCATTGGTAAGATCAGACAATAAACTAATCTCACTGGATATTCACATCCCAACTCCACCCCCTGCCCTGAAAACCACAGTGAAAAACTTCTCTAAAGCAAATTTCACACTCCTCAAAACCAAGGTGGAATCCTTCAAAGCCCCCGAGCCTGTGGAAAATACGGCCCAGACTGCAGAATCCTTTATAAATGCATTCTATGAACACCTTCAGGGATGCATGGATCATGCAATCCCAAAGAAAACCAAGACCCAATCCTCCAAAGGCAGATGTCCTGTCTGGTGGACCCCAGCCATAAACAAACTATACAATAGGAGGAAGCTACTACATGATAAAGCAAAATCCCAAAAAGGAAAGGCATCATTGATCAGTATTAGCAAAAAACTACAGGCACTCATAAAATCGTCTAAGGCCAGCTTCGAGAGAAAAATTGCACAGGACACTAATGATAATCACAAGACTTTCTTTAGTTATGTTAGGAACCTGGGTGGGAATTCCCAGATATGCTCAGAATTAGTCCAAAATGACAAAAAATACGCCAAACCCACAGACATTGCCAACATCCTAGCTGACAGGTTCAGCGCAAACTCCCCCCCCTCCCCACGAAAAGGGCAACTATCTATCCCAGCAGAGTGCTGCCCCCCTGACATCACAGATACTCAGGTAAGAGCTGCCCTCTCCAAAGCAAAAAACACAGCATCAGTGGGAACAGACGGTGTCCCGGGCTACATCCTACATGAACTCCAAGAAGAGCTAAACCCAAACATAACACTACTGTTCAATCTCAGCCTTACTACAGGATATGTACCCAGAGTGGTGTACAGCAACAGTGGTCCCTCTCCACAAAGGTGGTGCCTCAATGGATTCTGGAAACTATCGCCCCATAAGCCTGACTAGCTTGGTCTGCAAAGCTATGGAAAGGATCATCATGGACCTCATAAATAAAGTTATTGGGGACCTACAGACACTGGATCCTACCCAGTTCGGCTTTAAGGGCAGATCCTGCCTCTTAAACCTGGTTGATTTCTTTGAAACAGTCACCAAGGCCATTGACGAGGGGAAGGTGGTCCACACAGCCTACCTGGACCTCGCAAAAGCCTTCGATACAATACCCCACTCGGGCATTATAGATAAGCTCACCAGCTTAAATATAAACCCCTATGTCATTAAATGGGTTGCAAACTGGCTCAAGGACAGAACCCACATGGTTAGAATTGCTGGAGCCATGTCAGACTCCAAACCAGTCACAAGTGGCGTCCCACAAGGCTCAGTCCTGGGACCTCTCTTGTTCGGTATATATTTCTCGGAGGTACAGGCCAACACGGAAGGACTGTGGCTGACCAAGTTTGCAGATGACTGCAAACTGGGCGCCATAATCGACTCTCCAGCCAACACAAGCATCCTCCAAAAGGGCCTCATAGAAACAGACAACTGGTGCCAGAGCCATGGCCTCAAGCTAAATGCCAAAAAGTGTATAGTCATCCCCTTTGGCAAAAACAAAGTGCCCACAAATTACCACATAGGTGGTAATCCATTAAGTACAGAAGTAGTAATTAGGGACCTGGGGACCCAAGTTGATAGCAATCTCTCATTTGACAACCACGTGGGCAAAGTGGTTAGAAAAATATTTTATATAGCCCACCTAATCATGAAGGGATTCACATCTAGATCAGGGGAGGTCATCGTGCCTCTTTACTCATCCCTCATCAGGCCCATAATTGAGTACAATGCCCCTTTTGGGATGTACCTTACCAGACACCTGCAACAACTGGAAAGACCCCAAAAGTACCTCACCAAGAGGATCAAAGGGCTCAAACAGATGCCATATGCTGCCCGGTTAAAGCAACTCCAGCTCTACTCAGTGGCATACCACCTGCTCAGAGGCGATCTGTGCCTGGCATATAAAGCCATGTCCAACCCGGAATTAATGGACATGCTGCACCTCAGAAAATCCAAATCCCATCGAGCTATGCACTCGAGAGACATGAACCTCAGCACTGAAATAAATAGGACATGCTGGAGGGACAGATTCATAACCCAGAGGCTCCCTTCACTCTGGAATAAAATCCCAGTCCAGGTTAGGCAGAGTCCCTCATTGACTCTCTTCAAGAGGAATCTTGATGAGTGGATGGGAGATCATAGGATTACCCCGGGTATCACTTCTGTGTCACTGTTAGACAGAGGCACAGTATATTAACCTTGAAAAAGGGCATAGCAAAATTAATTTAAAATGGGTGGCGAAAGCCAAACACACTCTGGCTAGGCTTATAAATGTCCTAGGGCAGATAGCCTAGTATGAACCTATGAACCTATATTGTGTTGCTGCATTGTAGTGACAGATGTCCAGATGTGGTAGCATCATGGGAATGTACCCTTGATGTATGGTAATATTGCACCCACCCTGTAGTGCTGCCAGAGGTGAGGCCACGGACATTGCATCTCTCACCCTCTTATGTAGGTCCCTCTGGGATACCAACAAGGCAGCAGCCTGTAGCTGGTGAGTATGTTTTATGTAGATGCTTGCCAACACACTGGGCATGTAATGGCGATGGTATATTCCATGCACACATCTAACACACCTACCCTGAATGCATGCTGTACATGTGCATGTATTGTTGCTGTGAAATGCATGGTCTCACAGGGGTGACCATGATGGGGTATTGGAAGAGTATGTCAGACACCTGCATAACTAACATCCTGTCATTGTGGAATGTGTCCACAGGGAGTAACATACTGGTGGTGGACATGACCTACAATAGTGACATGTTCGGAACAACACCCATATACAGTGCAACACCAGTGAATATACCTGTAAGACAATTGCAACTGTTGCAGAGATACACTATGGCATAAGGCATTACAGGAGTCCACATTATCAGCTGGGTATATGCTGCAACATGTGGTGTTCATTGTATGGGACACTGCAAATTGGCACATGTGTAGGGCTTACTTGTCATGCATCTGCATAGAATCTGAAGGAAGGGGGTCTCAGCATGACACACCAGTCCACTGCAGGAGGAATCCTAAGGATGGTAGGAATGGCTCTATCTGATGTGGTCCCATGGCAGATCAAGGATGTGTGTGTAAAAATCAATAAAGTTGTGTACACCCCACATAGCCATGGTATGCTCTGATGGTTGTTAGTGTAAGAGTATTGCAGTGGTCATACATGGTCTGTTGATTTTGACAGCTGTAAATCAGGCATCAGGCATTTATCAATGACTACTGTCCACATATCATCCCAGATGTGTTGCTGAAAAACATAGGGGCTGTGACAAGTAAAGCAGACATAACTGACAGTACTACACATTTGGCAATGGGTTGTACACCTGTGAGTTGTGGTGCACAGTCCATGGCAGGGTGCAGAACAGGTGCACAGCAATACTGTGTACATGGGTGCAGTGGTATCCAGTGGAAGGGGCATCACCTAGTGACACAGCACATGCATCACACACATGTATACTGTTGCTAGAATGGAATGACTATAGCTGAACTGCATGCTGTTCTGTACCATATGTTCTGCATGTTGGCAGATGGGGAATAGGAGGACTGTGTATACTATAATTGTGCAACCTCACCTGTGTGTGTGTGTGTGTGTGTGTGTGTGTGCGCATCCTGTTGGTTAGTAAGTTTGCCTGCAGGGTCACTCTGGTGAAGTGGAAGGAGGTAGATGCATGTAGGATGCGTGTGTGCATGTGTGTGTTTGTGTGTGTGGCTATGTATGCACATGTGTGATTGTGGGGTGTTCATATGGCTCTACCTCCCTTTGGGACCATGCAGTACATGGACATCGACTGCCACATTACACACCAGGAATACCTGTTGTGTATGTAATCACAGGACAGCAAATAGTGTAATATGTCTGTAGCATGGAACAGGCATCCAGAGGGAAGGTAGACACCAGATACACCCTTAATATTGCAGTCAGCAGAGAGGTCACCTACAACCCACTATGCAGCTCTACAGATGCATTGAGGAAGTACTAACCAACACCAGGCAGTGTATCCAAATATTACAGTTGTCACGTGATAGGCTGAAGGAGCAGCATATCTGGCATGTACTGAAAATTATATCCATGACACACCAGTGTGAGATAGTATGGATACAACATAGTAGCCCACACATATAGGGGCA
>NC_056749.1:384998515-385025622 GCF_019279795.1 Protopterus annectens
CAGGTATAAAAACATGTAGGACAGCCATATCCACACACACCCTGTTAAACCAACATTACAAATGCAGTATAACAGCACTTACAGTCTGTAGTCCGGTCAGGTACATCCCCTTCCTGTGTGTTGCCCTGTTTCCACAGTGTATGCTGTTAGAGATAAATCCCCAATCCATCTGAGATGCTGTTTGCCAAACAACAGATCGAGTTCCTGCTTACAGTGAATGAAAAGGCCCAGCACCAACATGATGTTCCTACATATTGGAGTGTGTTTCCATGCTGGCAATGGGAATGTTACCACAGCTGTTCCACATGCAATCAGCTAGAGGAGGGCTGCAAGTCATGCAGAGGCCATCAGCTGATCATGAGCATCACTTAAAATACACATGCTGCTGCCTAAGCAAAGCAGGTGTAGGTCTCCACACCCATCAGAGAGGGAGCGGCAGACAGAGGCAAAGACAAGTCAGAGAGGAGTGGGAGAATAAAACTTAAGCATGTTTGTGTCACACACCTACCAGTACAGGGTATCAAACCCCTGCTGACTATGTAGTGCTATCACATTTCTATGCAGTTATTGGATGCACCACATAGGTTACATAGGTAGGTACTAGGCTATTGGCCCTAGGGCATATACAAGCCTAGCCAAAAAGGTACCCTGGCTTTCGCCACCCAAGAAAATTATTTTCCTGTGCCCCTGTCAAGCAGAACCACAGAAGTGATCCCCGGGGTGAATTTCCTATTACCCATCCAATCATCAAGATTTTTCTTGAGTGCTAATGAGAAGCTCAGTTTGACATAGACAGGTAGTCTGTTCCAGAGTATGGGAAGTCTCTGGGACAGGAATCTATCCCTCCAAGTTCTGTTTATTGTGGTGACAAGGTTTAGGTCCCTAGAGTGTGTAGCTCAGAGGGATTGGGATTTCTTTAAGTGGAGCATGTCCAACAGCTCTGGGTTTGACATAGCTTTGTATGTTAGGCAGAGATCGCCTCTGAGTAGGCAATATGCAACAGAGTAAAGCTGGAGTTTTTTGAGTTGGTCTGCATAGGGCATCTGTTTGAGGCCAGTAATCCTCTTTGTGAGGTATTTCTGCGGCCTTTCCAGTTATTGTAGATGTCTTGTGAGGTACATACCAAAAGGGGCATTGTATTCTAGAATGGGTCTAATGAGTGATGAGTAGAGGGGAACAATCACCTCTTTTTTTCTGGATGAAAAACCTTTTGTGATGAAGTGTGCCATGTAGAAGGATTTCCTGACCACTGTGGCAATGTGATTATCAAAGGAGAGACTACTGTCCACCTGTGTCTGAAGGTCTCTTATACTTTCAGTGTTAAGTAGACTAATGCCTATGTGGTAGTTCATGGGTACAGAGTTTTTACCAAACGGGATGACCATGCACTTTTTGGCATTGAGCTTGAGACCATGGCTTTGACACCAGGCATCTGTCTCAGTGAGGCCCTTTTGTAGGATGTCCACATGATTAGGAGTTTTGATCATGGCTTCTAGTTTGCAGTCATCTGTGAATTTAGTTAGCTAAAAACCTTCTGTGTTAGCCTGTACTTCAGAGAAGTAGATACCAAACAGGAGAGGACCCAGGACTAAACCCTGTGGTACTCCACTTGTCACTGGTCTGAAGTCTGATTTGGAGTTTGCTACTTTCACAGGGTGGGTTCTATCAGTAAGCCAGTTGGCAACCAATCTTGTGACATAGGGATTTATACCTAGTTTAGTAAGTTTATCTATAATTCCAGAGTGGGGGATGGTGTTGAATGCCTTGGTGAGATCTAGATAGGCTGTGTGAACAACCTTACCCTCATCTATGGCTTTGGTGACTGCTTCAAAGAAGTCTATCAGGTTTAGGAGACATGATCTGCCTTTTACAAACCTGGACTGTGTGGAGTCCAGAATTTGGAGATCTCCAATGTCTGTTTATGAGTTCCATGATGATACGTTCCATGCCCTTGCAGACCAAGCTTGTCAGGCTAATGGGGCAGTAGTTCCCGGGGTCTGTTGTTGCCCCTCCCTTTGTGGAGTGGGATAACCATCACGGTGCACCATACAATGGGCACAAAGCCTGAGGTGAGGCTATGATTGAACATGGTACTTAGGAGGGGTGCCAGTTCATTCTGTAGTTCGTGTAGAAGGCAGCCTGGGATGTTATGAGGTCCCATGGATGCTGTGTTCTTGGCTTTGGAGAGTGAGGTTTTTACCTCTGCAGCCGTGATAACAGGAACTTTGCATTCTTCCGGTATAAAGATGGGCCTTTTAGGAGGAGAGAGGGGGGGTAAAGTTAGCACTGAACCTATCTGCCAGGATGTTGGCAATATCAGTTGGTTCTGTATATTTAGTGTCATTGTGCTGTAACTCAGAGCAGATCTGAGTGTTGCCATTGAGATTCTTGACATTGCTATAGAATGCTTTGTGGTTGTTTTTAGAATCAGTGGTGATTTTGTTTTCCTAACTAGCTTTGGAGGATTTTATGTGGGATCTCAGCTTCTTACTGAGGCTGACCAGGGAGTTCTTCCAATTGTGGGATTTTACTCTTTTTTTGCAACAGTTTCTTTATTCTGTTGTAGAGTTTGTTTATGGCAGAAGACCACCAGATTGGCTTCCTTGTTTTGGAGGATAGCATATTGGTTCTGTTAGGGATAGCATGATCCATGCACTCGTGTAAGTGCTTATAAAGTGCATTTGTGTAGGATTCAGCAGTCGTACCTCTATTGTCCATCTGCATTGGTGTCGTGAAGTTTGCCACTACTGTCTTAAGAAGTGTGAAGTTGGTTTTGGAGAAATTTTTTACGGTTGTTTTCCTAATTGGGGGGGGGGGTGGGAGTGGGATGTGGATGTCTAGGGTGATTAGCTTGTGGTCGGATATGACCAACGAGGAGCTGATCTCTGGTGTGGAACACTGGTCATCCATGTTGGTGATAACCAGGTCTAGGATATTGCTGCCCCTGGTGGGGGTGTGGATAAGTTGATCCAAGGCATTGGAATTGATGAATTCCAGAAAACGTTGAGCAAAAGAGTTGGCACACAGGTAGTTTTCCCAGTTAATGGTAGGGTAGTTGAAATCACCCATTATTAGGGTGTTGGGTTGTACCTTAATATTTTTCAGTGTATCAAGAAAAGAGGAGTGAGAATCCTGGGGCATGGTGGGGGGTCCGTACCAAGCTACAATCTTGGTTGCGGTTTTGCCCAGAGTTAGTTGAACTTGGATAACCTCGGATGCATTATGCTGAGCAACTAGCTTGGAGGTGTGGATATCTTTAATGAATATGGACACTGCTCCTACTTTAGTGATTCGGTCCGAGTTTGGTGGCCGAAAGGTATGATATGAATTATAGCCTGGTAATACAGGGGTGCTCTCTAGAGCTTTGAACCAAGTCTCTGTCACTGCACAGATGTCTATGTTCTCCATTTTAAGGAGTGCCTCGAGTGAGTGCATTTTGAGGTTTAGACTTCTAGCATTGAGTAGCATTACCCTCAGATTTTGCATGCTTGTACCTGTTATGGTGGTGAATTTGTCATTTGAACCTTGCCTGAAAAAGGCACTATAGGGGTGGCAAGAGCCTTTGCCAGCATCCAGAATCCCAAAGGTGACAGGTGCAAACCATCTATGGCAAAGCAGCGTGGTTTGTTGATCATGTCATCCCAGGCAGACAGATACTGGATTCCCTTAGAATGACACCAGAAGCTTAGCCAATTGCTGAATTCAATCATTTTGTCCTTGTACTGTGGTATCATTCGGAGTGATGGCAGGATGCTACTCAGGGCTAGGGTCATACCTGCCTGGGCTACAAGATCATAGAACTCCTCCAGGTCTCTTTTCATGTAGTCCAGGGAGGTACATCTCAAGTCATTCACACCAACATGGACAATGACAAGAGTCATATTTGTACTTGTTGTGGAGTGACCTGAGCGTGTGCGTTATGTGGCAGATCCTGGCACTCAACAGGCAGCTAACAGTAACTTTCTCCTTGTTTAGCCTGGTGAGTGGAACATCAGTGTGCCTGACTATAGCATCACCTATGACTAGAGTGTTTGGTACGTTATGCCTTATGGGCTGTAGTTGAGTGGCACACTGATTATGTGGGCTATGTGTCATTTGGGTTGTGTTGGGAGGTGGAGGTTGCTTGCATTTCTGCTTTGGAGGTCTCGGTTTGGGCAGATTTTTACTGAGAGCCTCCGTGAATGTAGGTGTGTGTTTTGTGCTTCTGTGTGTGTGTTTTGGTGGTGTAGGTTTTGAGGGACTATGTGATAAGTGTGGTGCGGTGCAAGTGTTTACCTTCTCCTCTTGACTGTCTAATCCAGTCTTCGGTGAAGAGAGCTTTGCTTCCAGTTTGGCTATGTATGTGCATCTCTCACAGGTCATAGTGTTGGGTGTAAGGAGGAGAGGGTTGTCTGTGTACATAAGGCAATTGGTGCATTGTCCCAAGATGCCCAGATTCATCAGGTAGACAGGAGAAAACACTGGGAGATGACCTTTAGACATGCCTGGATAGGTGCTTATTTATTAAGTACTAAAAACTGTTTTCCTCTAGACAAGTGAGGAAAGTTGAGTGCTGTAGTAATTTGTAGCTTATTT
The DNA here is from genome assembly GCF_019279795.1 of Protopterus annectens. NCBI lineage: Eukaryota > Metazoa > Chordata > Ceratodontiformes > Protopteridae > Protopterus > Protopterus annectens. The sequence goes on from NC_056749.1 coordinate 385,003,091, forward strand.
AGTGCTTACAATGAGTTCTGAACAAGTGCTGAGCTCAAAGAAAACATATTTGAGTGCTAAAACTAAAAAGCTGGCTAGTTGCAAGGAAAAATTTGAAGAGCAGACGTTATGGCGTCAGAAATAGTTTAACCCTAGTTAAGTGGGGCGGGGCTTAGGAGCTTACAAACAGTCCTGGATACAGCAAATCTGTATCTGGACAAGACTTGTTACAGGAAAGAGGGGAAGCAAGCTTAGAATTTTTTTTTTTCAGTAATTTATTTTTTTCAGTAAAGTGGAAATGGAGAAAGCTGGAACAGAAGTTAATTGAATGTTAAGAATCTGTGTGTGTTGGCCTTTACAAATGTGAAGGGCGTTCTGAAGGACTCTTGGGATTTTTTGAGAAGTATCAACAATGACCTATATAGTGACAAACTCATCTTTGTTACTTTAGATATCCAGGATTTATTTCATGTCATTCCATTCCATTTCATGTCAGGGTTAGAATGGTTCAAAGAAGCTCTTAGAACCAAAGGAAGTTTTGATGAAAACAGTAGATTTGGTACTAAGACACAATTTTTTGTGTCATGTGGAGTAGCCATGGGTGCCAGTTATGCCCCCATGTACGCTAACTTGGTATTGTCCATTTGGGAAGAGCAGTTTGTTTTTCATTCTGTATATTCTCAATATTGGAAATACTATCGATGTTACTTAGATGATATTTGTATGTTTTGGACTGGACCTGAGGAGAAACTAATAGAATTTATAGAGTACATCAATAGTACTACTGACTTCCTTAAATTTACCCATAGCTTTTCTAGGGAACACTTACAATATTTGGATGTGATGACTGAAAAGATACCTGAAGTCAGAAAATTTAAGTCCAACATTTACAGAAAAGTGACTTTTTCAAACTCTTACTTGTTTTACACTAGTGCCCACCCTTTCAAACAAAAGAAAGGCATTTTGAAAGGGCAGTTCATTAGGAGTAGTAGGATGACATCCCTTGATAGGGACTTCGATTTAGAAAGTAAGAAACTGAAAGATATGTTTTTGGAAAGAAATTACCCCCTTGCTTTAATAGGAGTATTGAATGAAGTAAAAAATGGAAGGGGGAGGAGATTTAGTCCCATCTTAGGGGTATTGGAGCACACTGTAACCAACACAGAGAATACCCCTACCCCAGACACAAATCGGAGCAGTAATTTCATCTTGAATTTCAGTACTGACACTTATTTGGTTAAAGACATTATTTCTAAAAATTGGGGGAAGTTTGGGGACTATTCTGACTTGGACATGTTATTCAAGGACCCCCTGAAATGTACTTATAGGAAGGGGAAAAATATTAAGGAAATGTTGGAATATAGAAAACCAAAGCAAGGTAGGCAGAACAGACGAGATCAGACAGGAGTCCCCGTGGACTATGATGTTTGCAGATGACATTGTGATCTGTAATGTGAGTAGGGAACAGGTGGTGGAGACCCTGGAGAGGTGGAGATATGCTCTAGAGAGAAGAGGAATGAAGGTCAGCAGGATTAAGGCAGAATATGTGTGTGTGAATAATAGGGAAGATAGATGAATGGTGAGGATGCAGGGAGTAGAGGTGGTGATGGTGGATGAGTTTAAATACTTGGGATCAACAGTTCAGAGTAATGGTGAGTGTGGAAGAGAGTTGAAGAAAAGAGTACAGGCAGGATGGAGTGGGTGGAGAAGAGTGTCAGGAGTGATTTGTGACAGACGAGTACCAGTAAGAGTGAAAGAGAAGGTCTACAAGAGGGTAGAGAGACCAGCTATGTTATATGGGTTGGAGACAGTGGCATTGACCAAAAGACAGGAGTCAGAACTTGACACAGCAGAGCTGAAGATGTTAAGATTTGCACTGGGTGTGACGAGGATGGACAGGATTAGGAATAAGTATATTAGAGGGTCAGCCCAGGTTGGAAGGTTTAGAGACAAAGCCAAAGAGGCAAGATTACGTTGGTTTGGACATGTGCTGAGGAGGGATGCAGAGTATATTGGGAAAAAGATGCTAAGGATGAAGCTTGCCAGGTAGGAAAAGAGGAAGGTCTAAGATAAGGTTTATGGATGAGGTGAGAGAGGACATGCAGGTGGTTGGTGTGACAGAGCAAGATGCAGAGGACAGGAAGAAATGGAAACAGTTGATCTGCTGTGGCGACCTCTAATGGGAGCAGCCGAAAGAAGAAGAAGAAGAAAGCAGGGTAGGCAGAAGAAAGGCATTTTTAAGTGTGGGGCTTGCTCCCGATGCTCACGTTATACAGGGTGAGAGTTTGTATTTAATGGAGAGGAACACCAAGTTAGAAACTAACACGTTCTCCAACTGCGACACCTTGGAGGTCATATATATCGCCATTTGTAAACCCTGTGGAGCCTTCCACATAGGGAAGACCACAAGGAAGTTTAAGAGGTGAATATACGAACACCTCTATGACATTAGTAAGCAAGACACTAACAATGCAAATTCAAAAGCCAAGAACTCGACTCAGGCCAGTCCAAAACGTAAAAAACATGAAAAACAACAAATTTTATTAAGCCACTGTAAAAGCTTTTCATTAATACCTTGCACTAACTTCTTCAGACAAGCAAAACATTCACACCATTACAAGTGAGTTTTAATACCAGCATTGAAACACTTAACCACGCCCCTTGCTCTCCCTTTAGCTCCTTAAAGGTACAGATCACAGCTAACTAAGGTGCATTTGCAATTCTCCATTAACATAATAAAAAATTCATACACAGAGACTGTAATAATAACAGGCTCTGAAAGTGAAAGAAAAAAAAAAATATATTTTGATTAAACTATATAAAATAGATAAATATGTAAAATATGTAAAATATATAAAATAACGATGTTCAACCTACAGTATGAATACTAATAATGGTAGCGCGACGCTTCCTAATCAAAAATTACCTATGCATACATTGTATCTTGCCTGCTTTCAAGTAAAATAACTAATATAATGAATATAATAATTAATGCATACTGTCCTAAGCATCTAAATAACTAGAACAGCTACCCAAGAAAAATAATATAATATTAATCATATCTCATTAAATAATAAAAATAATAATAATAAAAATATAGAAATATAAAATATGACATGTAACATATAATATAGCATAACATATAATATAACATAACATAACATAAATTTAGGCTACTCGGTATAGGTTTAATACTGTCATTAAATGAAACAGGTCTAAAAATAGCGTATCTAGACCTAAAATTACTAGATAATAAAATATGAATCAATAATATATATTGTAAAATAATGATCATGATGTATAATCATAACAATAACTGATAACTATTAACCCTCCACCACTGTCGACTAATAGAGTTATGAAACCATTAATTTGTCGACTCTCATTTTTTGACTCTTATTTTAAAAAAAATTACTACCATTATTAGTATTTATACTGTAGGTTGAACATCGTTATTTTTATGTTATTTTATATATTTTACATATTTATCTATTTTATATAGTTTAATAATCAAAATATTTGTTTTTTTTCTTTCAGTTTCAAAGCTTGCTATTATTACAGTCTTGGTGTATGAATTTTTTATTATGTTAATGGAGAATTGCAAATGCACCTTATTTAGCTGTGATCTGTACCTTTAAGGAGCTAAAGGGAGAGCAAGGGGTATGGTTAAGTGTTTCAATGCTGGTATTTAAACTCACTTGTAATGGTGTAAGGTTGCCACCCGTCCCGTTGTCAGCGGGACACTCATGGGTTGAGGCCTCTGATCCCGCTTCCCGCAGTCACCAAGCGTGGGACTTTAAAAGTCCCGTTTTTCCCCTTTGCGCTTCGCGATCGCAATTCAAATCAATTGCCGTGGAAAAGCCAAAAATACTTCCGGTTTTTCCACGGCAATGCGGCTACGTCACCACCCGGACCTGCAGTTAGAGGGATTCTCTGCTAGGTCCGGGTGGTAATGCAGCGCAGTAATTGGCTGCAGGCATTGGAGGGGGCGGGAACTTGTTCTGAAGAGCCCCATAAAGGTCGCAGCTGTAGAGCACTAAGTTCTATAGCAGCTGCAAAAGATCTGATTTCTATCTCCAGCCAGCCAGGATTGAAGCAAGCCAGCCAGCCAGGATTGAAGCCAGCCAGCCAGGATTGAAGCCAGCCAGCCAGCCAGCCAGGATTGAAGCCAGCCAGCCAGCCAGGAAGGAAAGAAAGAAGCCAGCAATGGAGCCTGCCTGCCAGCCAGCCAGCCCAGCCAGCTAGGAAAGAAGCAGCAAGGGAGCCTGCCAGCCAGCCCAGCCAGCCAGGAAAGAAGCAGCAAGGGAGCCTGCCTGCCAGCCCAGCCAGCCAGGAAAGAAGCCAGCAAGGGAGCCTGCCTGCCAGCCCAGCCAGCCAGGAAAGAAGCCAGCAAGGGAGCCAGCCAGACCAGCCACTGCTTGAACAACCAACTAGCCATTTCAGCAGGAAGGAAGCAAGCTAGCCCAGCAATAACTGTGATAGTGGTAAGTAGATAATTGCATTTTGTGGCCTTAGTTATTTAAAATGGGAATAGTGTGCTTTATTTAAGTTTTTAATGTTTAGAGGTAGATGGGAATGTAGTATGTAGTATTTAAATCTGTGCAGTGGTTATTTTGAGACTTTTGAGTACTAGTTTAAAATGGGAATATATTGTGGTTTAATTTTTTTAATGTTTAGAGGTAGATGGTGGGTGCAGTACGCAGTATTAAAATCTGTGCAGTGGTAATTTTGATATTTTTCAGTAGTAGTTTTTAAAGATATAAAACCTGAATGTATATGTAATTGTTATTATTCTTGGGAGTATGATTTGGAAGCATTACTTTTAAAAGGCTGAACTGTGTATAGAAGTTGTTTGTTTCTGTTGGGGGGCAGTGAAATATAAATTTAGTGTGACGCATTTCTATTGTCGTAGCTTTTTCTGGGTATTGTCTGTTTGCAGATAGGAAATGTTCGAGCATAGTTTGCACTTTTTTGTATGGAAATGTGCACTATAATGCTGTTTTCAGGAAGTTACAATATACTGTTTAGGTAATTCTTCCTGTTCCTGCAAGTCCATGTCTATGTGGTACAAGTCTACCTTTTGAGGGGGAATGTTAACAGTTAATGTAATTCATTTATTATTCTAGTAGGTACATGTTGCCAATTTGCCGAAGCTGTTTCAAGATTGTTTTCATTTATATTTGTAAATGTGTGCATTTAATTTATTATGCATTTTTAATAAGGTTAAAATGTACTGCTTTGCTTGTAATGTGAATATGGGTGTGTTGCTTTTACTTGGGCCTGTTTATTGCATTGCTGTGCTGGATTAATTGCTATGTTTTGAGGTAAAAGGAGCCCATGGAGTCTGCTGTACATTGTAGTTTGTTACTTCTCTTGCAAGAAGTATTTTTAAAAGTTAAAATGTTTATGGACTTTTTTCCCATTTATTTTTTTTTTGTGGATGGATGCTCAGAAGTTAATGCAATGTATTTGAGATTGTGCCAAACCATGTTGTTGTTACAGGGTAGTTTGCATCTATAAGTAGCAAAGTTTGTATTTTGTGTTTTAGTGATGTCTTCAACATACTTATTTACTGTTTTCATTATAATCCGATTATGACCAGTGCTGCTGTTGGGCATGTTCATTAATAGATCATTGCACTGTGTAAATTAGTGCCATACATTTCTTAACTGCTGTGGTCAAAAGCTAAATTAGGTCTATGGTATCCACTGTGCATTCTCATTCATTTTACTGTTTTTTGGTTCAGTGAATGTGGTTAACTTTTTTGTCTTGAGGGGTGGGGTGAGGTGGGCATGTTCAGTGGTAAAAATAATGCATTTCATTTTCTACAAGCTGTATTAATGTTAGTTTTCAATGGCCAAAATGCCCCCTACATTACCTCATTTACTATTTGACCTTTTTCAAACTGTTTGTAAACTATTTTTTGCTCCATTCCTCAGTTATTTCGCATGCCAATGTGTTTTCAAGCCAGTTCTTTCACATGCCAATGTGTTTCCAGCCAGTTCTTTCGCATGCCAATGTTTTTCGAGCCAGTTCTTTCGTGTGCCAATGTTTTTCGAGCCAGTTCTTTTGTGTGCCAATGTTTTTTCAAGCCAGTTCTTTCACATGCCAATGTTTTTCAAGCCATTTCTTTCACATGCCAATGTTTTTCAAGCCAGCTCTTTCATTTGCCAATGTTTTTCGAGACAGTTCTTTCGCATGCCAATGTTTTTCGAGACAGTTCTTTCGTGTGCCAATTAAGCCAGTTCATTTGTGCTGTGCAGCAGTATGTTACTGAACCCTACTAACAGTGTTGGTAAATATGTTGCATATCAGGTAAGTACAGATTCAAGCATGAAGAGAGCAGCAGTTTCATCACAGTCAACCAACAGCAAGAGAATGTGCAAGTGGCAGGACGTTTGGAAAACAGAATTTGATTGGACTGAGAGATGCACTGATGTCAAAGCATTCTGCAGGTACTGCAAGAGAGAATTTCTAGTGACCCACGGTGGAAGAAATGATGTTGCATGACATGAGGCAACTGAACAACATAAGACTGCCATTCTTCAAGCTAAATCCACTCACCTGATGACAAAGTGGGCAAGGAACGCAAACCTTGAGGGACCAGAACTTAGTATCATTGCAGCAGAAGCCTCTGAGGTTTTCCATGCTGTTAAGCACAATATTTCTTATAACAGCTTGGACTGTGCAGTAAAGTTGGCCAGCCAGTTGTACAGTGACTCAGACACTGCAAAGAAACTATCTTGTGGCAGAACCAAGGCTGAAGCCATAGTTGAAAATGTTTTGGGACCACACTCATTGGAATGCCTCCTGCATGACCTTCAAAAACCAGGTACTTCATTTGCAATTTCATCAGATGCTTCCAACAAGGGGAACATAAAATTATTTCCCCTTGTTGTGAGGTATTTTTCTAAAGAAGAAGGGGTGATGAATGGCCTTTTGGACTTCTATGAAGACCCTGATGAATCGGCACAGGCTATTTCACAGCAAATTTCCAACATTATGTAAAGGCATTCCTTGCCCTGGAACCATATTTCAGCTTATGGGGCTGATAATGCCAATGTGAACTATGGGAAGAAATATGGTGTGTATACCAGATTAAAACAAAAGTGCCCATCACTCCAGAAAGCTAACTGTGTTGCCCATATCATTCACAATGCAACCAAAAAAGCTGCAGCACAACTACCATACGATGTGGAAGCATTTGTAATGAGACTTTTCAGCCACTTTTCCAGTTCTGCCACAAGGACCAGAGACTTGAAAGACTTCTTTGAGTTTTGTGGCATGGAATTTGAGAGTCTGTTAAGACATGTGCCAACAATGTGGCTGTCACTACTCCCGGCCATTGAAAGAGTAGTGAAAAATCTCCCAGTGCTCCAATCCTATTTCCTCTCTCAGGGAGAAGAGGAGACCCCCCCGGCAGATATGGCAGTACTTTTCAGCTAATGAACATGGTGAGAATGAATTGCCTACGCTGCACCAGTACTATTTGCACTTTCTCTGTGCTGTTCTTGTTGATTTTAATGAACATATAAGTACATTAGAAAAATCAGCACTTACTGCCATGGAAACTTTTTGTGTAATGGTCTCTCTGAAGCAAAAACTGCAGGCAAGAGCTGAAGGTGCTTTCTTTGGAGGGAAACTTAGGGCACTTATGAGCACATTAGACAGCACTTCTGCTAACAAACTGAAAAGAGACTTCATTGTGTTCTTGGAGACAGCAGTGAAATACCTGGAGCAGTGGTTTGATTATACTGAAAGCAACTACTTGTTTACACTATCTAAATTATCTCTAAATGAGCCCTTTGCCTTCAGTGACTTGCTTAATGTGACCACTGCCCTGAGTCTGCAGGATGTAGATGAAGATTATCTTTTTAGGGACTACTTGGCAATTAGGCCCTCTCTCGAACAGTTAAGTAACACAAGCTTGACCCCAGGAGAGAAGTGGCTGAAGCTTTTCAAAGAAGGGCCTGAACTGACTACACTCTATCCGGTAATTGCTAGGGTTTTATCTATTCCGCCCTCAAATGCATTTGCAGAAAGAGTTTTTTCATTGGTGAAAGGTAAATGGACAGATGTGCGAAACCGATATAGTGTGGACTTGTTAAAAGCTGAACTAATGATGAGTGTAAATTACCAGATGAAATGTTGTGACTTTTACTCAAATATTGTTTCAAATCGGGCCCTTCTTCAAGCCATAAAATCAAATTCAAAATACACTTTTAAAAAAAGTGATTTATTGTACTAGTGTGCAGTATAAAGTACTAGGGTGCAGTTCGTAATTTTGTGCTTTTCTTTGTTTAGCATTAATTTGCTAGGGTGCATATGTAGTACTAGGGTATGTAGTTTTGTGTTTGTTCTTTGCTTTAGCTTTAATTGACAATAAAAAGTCTTAATTTTATACTTGGCTTGTATGTGGTATGTAGATTTTTTTAAGTTTTCTTTCTGAATAGCAATGGTTGGTTTATGAATTTTACTTTTTAAATAAACAAGTGTCTGTTTAATGAGTAGTGTGTTTTTAATTCCTTTAAAGTTTATTTATTGTTACAACTGATTAGTGTGTGTGCAGTAATAGTTCACTTCATTTAAATGGTTTGAGTTTTCAGTATGCTGTAATGTCACAATGTTGCATCCATAACTAATACTGCATCTCCTTTAACAACTCTGGTGATGTCGTGGTGGGGGTGTGGCCAGTGTCGTGTTGGCCACACCTCTATCCTGTTGACCACACCCCCATGTCCCACTTTGCCCTTGTTAAAAGGTGGCAACCCTGTAATGGTGTGAATGTTTTGCTTGTCTGAAGAAGTTAGTGCAAGGTACTAACGAAAAGCTTTTACAGTGGCTTAATAAAATTTGTTGTTTTTCATGTTTTTTACGCTTTGGACTGGCCTGAGTAGAGTTCTTGGCTTTTGAATTTGCGGTGGTTTTCGCTAGTTTGTTTTTCCGGTCTTGAAAGTTTATTTCTTTGGTGTTTTTATGTCCACTGCTTCATCGCCAGCAGGGACTATGCCAAAGCCAGGAGATTTAAGTATTTTAATCAACCTTCTCACCAAGAAAGTGGAAAATTTAACGCAACGTGTGGAATGTCTTTCTCAGAGTACTTCATTATTAAATGGACTTAATGCTTCACAAACATGCTCCTTGCAGATGCCTTTAACTGGATCTTTGGGTTTGTCTTCACCTAACGGAATTATTAATGAATCGGAGGTTCTACCTAACTTTACAACTCATTTGTTGACACAAGAACGAGAAGGGAATATGAAGAATTTAGTAAGTGGCTGTATGAGCCCCCCAGGTGCACTTGGTTTAGCACAACAGAACATCATCTCAGATGGCCAAAAGGGAAGGTATGTGAATTTTAATTTAAATGAATGGCTTAATAGGTCGTTCCGTTTTGGATTCGAAAACAACCGAGCTAGTAATGAAGTTATTGAACATGAGAATGTGAGTCTGCCTACTAAATTACATGTATTTGATCAAAAAATACTTAAAAGTAGAAAATTACAACTCGAGGTGGCATATTTCAATTAATGTAGGCAAGCACACATAGTCCCTAAAGGCCTCCGATCCTGGCAATACCCAACAGGGCTAGAGGAAGGTTCTAAATTCCACCAGAATTTGATAGCCCTATTTGATGGACATGGGAATGAGTTGTTAAACCTAATTAGTGTACATTATCAAGAGACTATTAATGAGTTGAATAAAGAATTATCTGTTTTAGATGAGGAGATAAAGACTGATGTTTGTTTCCCAAGGTATAGATTTGAATATGAAAGGTCATATACTAGTATTGACCACTATATAACAAAGATTACTTCAACTAAAGTAAAAAAATTACAAAGAGACATTAAGGCTTATAAGGATGGTGTAGCATATCCAAAACCTCCTAAGTCTCAGGGTAATTTTCTGAAAATTAACCCTAATCTACCGAAACATCCAGTGAAGCCCTGTGGAGAGGGCGATATAACATCAGTCATGGAGCAGAACAAGGGGGCCAATCAAGAGAGACTGAGTCTAGAAGGAGTGGATGGAGCAGGGGAGCAGGGAGATAATATTGATAATTCAAGTCAATTTGACACAGGGTTGGTCGGGGTAAATTTTCAAACACACAGGGTTGGTCGGGGTAAATTTTCAAACACAAGCCTCGTCTCCTCAACAAACATTGAGCAGAATGACGAGAAACAAATACAAATCGAGGAAGAACTGATGGAAGATGTTAGATGTTCTAATACCCGATCAAATAAACCCTTTGAAGTGATATATAACACAGGGAAGGACTTCAAAATATATAATTATTCAAATTTTGTTTTCTCCCAACCCCTTGTTGACATTTTAGCCAAGGGCTTAACTTTTATACCCTTTAGATGTGCTAGTGTTGATAAATCAATCCTAGACCTCAAACATTTAGTGAGAAAGTTGAACTTGGCCCTTTTATTGGGAGAGACGGTCGAACCAAGGCCTATGTATCACATTCCAAGTACATATAATCCACCTTTGGCCCCTTGTTTGGGAGTGTTTGAACACGTGTGATGTGGACATTAGGAATTTGCTTAAGTGCAAACGACAGACCCACTTCAACATTTCCAAGATTGAATTGGACTCATTGGAAGCTCTCAGTTCTTCTTCTATCAGAATAATGAAACCTGATAAAGGAGGTGGATTAGTAGCTATGGAACAGGATGAATATATAGATAGACTTTTAGTGATACTTTCTACAGAGACTTATAGAGAAGTATCTAAGAATGAATTGAACATTAGTATGAACCATGTGCGGTCATATTTTGAAGACATGTTTATTAGTAGGTCTCTGGATATGGACATTTACAATTTTATTTCAGTACCCTCACCACACATTCCAGCATTATTTGGGAATCCTAAGATTCACAAAAGTATTGGTGATCCCCCTATGCGCCAATTAGTGAATGCGAGGGGTAGTATTACCTATGCAGCAGCGAAGGTAGTAGACACCATCCTTAAACAATATGTATCGCAGGTACCACACATAGCCAGAGATTCTTCGTCATTTTTCAAAAAAGTTGGACTAGCTACCTTTGAAGGAAATGCCTATTTTCTGACCATTGACGTCATTGATTTATATTCTTCAATTCCCCATGAGGTAGCACTTGAATGGATTCAATTGGATTTATTACTAAGCTCCACCCAAAGAGATATCTATGGTGAGTGAATTGTTGAATATTATCTTGACATGTAACTATTTCACATTTAATAACAGATGGTTCCATCAGTTGATTGGTGTACCTATGGGGTCTCCGTGTGGCGCCAGTGTAGCTAATTTGGTCATGACTCATTGGGAAAGAACGTTTGCCTTTCCCAATAATATTATTCAAGAGAAAGTCGTTCTGTACATAAGATTCTTGGATGACATTTTTATCTTGTTTAATGGCTCACTGGAAGAAGCCCAAGACCTAGTGATCAGCTTCAATAATTCGTCTGACTTTTTGAAATTTACTTATACAATAGACATGGAGAAGATATCCTATTTGGATGTGGAACTTTATAAAGGCAGAAGTCTAGGTCAGTTTGGAGCCAGAATCCATCGGAAATCAACTTTCTCTAATTCTTATTTACATTATGACAGTGACCATCCGTTTCACCAGAAAAAGGCTATAGTCAAAGGACAACTTGTAAGAGCAGCTAGGATGGTGTCAAGGGATAGTGAATTTCTGGAAGAGTGTGATTTCATAGTCAATTTATTTCTGGATCGAGGTTATCCAGAAACCTTGATTGATGAGTTGTGTTTGGAAGTTAAGACCAAGAGAGCTAATGGCTATTTTCTTCTATCTTGAGTCATGTTGTTTCTGAATTGAGTCATTCACCATCACCTGTATGCCCTGATTTTCAGGGAAACATGTCCAGGTCCAATTTTATTTTAACTTTTAACACAGATGCCAATGACATAGTTACTATAATTAAGAGGAACTGGCGATTACTATCCCCTGAGTTACTTGGGAGGTCCAATTTTTGATAAAGCTCCATTGATAACATACAGAAGGGGCCCTAACATCAAAAATATTCTGGAATCTACGCGAAATTCAGTAACACCAAAATCAGGGATGTATAAATGTAATATGTGCAAGTTTTGCATATTTGTCCAGGCAGGTACAGCCTTTATGGTTAAGAACAGGAAATTCCTCATCAGGGGACGTTTCACTTGTTCCAGTACCCAAGTGATATACCTTGCTCAATGTTCATCATGCCTCTGTTTTTACATTGGCAAGACTGAGAGGAAACTCCAGGAAAGAATGTATGAGCATTTGTATGCCATAAGCAGAATGAAAATGGACAATGCTTTGGCTATGCACATTCAGAACAACCCAAACCATGAGTTTACATTTATGGTTATAGATCAGCTGTATAATACCAATTCGTATGGACCTGAGACATATAGATTAGAATGTAAAGAGCTTTTTTGGCAATTAAGATTGGAAGCATATCGCCCTCCTGGTCTTAACAGCTCGTTATCCATTAGTTGTTTTTTAAAACTTAAAAGTTTGAAGAGGTGACGAACTGTTTATTCTCATAATTTTTTTTAAAATGAGTCAAAAAATGAAAAATGAGAGTCGACAAATTAATGGTTTCATAACTCTATTAGTCGACAGTGGTGGGGGGTTAATAGTTATCAGTTATTGTTATGATTATACATCATAATCATTATTTTACAATATATATTATTGATTCATATTTTATTATCTAGTAATTTTAGGTCTAGATACGTTAAATTTTAGACCTGTTTCATTTAATGACAGTATTAAACCTATACCGAGTAGCCTAAATTTATGTTATGTTATATTATATGTTATGCTATATTATATTACGTTACATGTCATATTTTATATTTCTATATTTTTATTATTATTTTTTTTATTATTTAGTGAGATATGATTAATATTATATTATTTTTCTTGTGTAGCTGTTCTAGTTATTTAGATGCTTAGGACAGCATGCATTAATTATTATATTCATTATATTAGTTATTTTACTTGAAAGCAGGCAAGATACAATGTATGTATAGGTAATTTTTGATTAGGAAGCATCGCGCTACCATTATTAGTATTTATACTGTAGGTTGAACATCTTTATTTTTATGTTATTTTATATATTTTACATATTTATCTATTTTATATAGTTTAATAATCAAAATATTTGTTTTTTTTTCTTTCAGTTTCAAAGCCGGTTATTATTACAGTCTCTGTGTATGAATTTTTTATTATGTTAATGGAGAATTGCAAATGCACCTTAGTTAGCTGTGATCTGTACCTTTAAGGAGCTAAAGGGAGAGCAAGGGGCGTGGTTAAGTGTTTCAATGCTGGTATTTAAACTCACTTGTAATGGTGTGAATGTTTTGCTTGTCTGAAGAAGTTAGTGCAAGGTACTAACGAAAAGCTTTTACAGTGGCTTAATAAAATGTGTTGTTTTTCATGTTTTTTACGTTTTGGACTGGCCTGAGTCGAGTTCTTGGCTTTTGAATTTGCGGTGGTTTTCCGGTCTTGAAAGTTTATTTCTTAAGACACTAACAATGCACTATTTAGACATTCCACACTTTGTAAAGATGCAGTTTTTGTTTTATTTGTCATAGAAAAAAAATAGAACAGGACCCTCGAGGTGGTCCCTGAGAGACAACGATAGAGTACAGGGAACTATTTTGGCAGTTGAGCTTGGAGGACAACAGCGTACCAGGCTTTATTGACTATATTTCTTTAGCCCAGTCCTTAAACTTAGATCTGCTAAACTATAATGCTTTTATTTAGCATTATTTCTTGACCAGTAGATGGCAGTGTTTTACTAGTTTACCGCAGTGGTTTTGTTTCAACACAATTTAAAACTTTGGAGTAACATCTTTTTTACTTATTTCTATTATATTACATTTGATGGCCTGCATTTTATGTATTTACATACTATGTGATTCAATATTTTTTTAAAATCTGCCTTTTAAAAAATCTGTTACTCTAACAAGTAACTGTTTTAGGAGATTTTATAGTTGCATTTTTACAGTTGCACTTTGAATGCACTACATTCAATTATACTAAATGTTTTAATTGGTTAATTGTTTAGTCAATGGGAAGGGAGGGTTATTTAAGGAGATTACTAGCTTGGTTAACTATTCATTCTGATAAAGTCTAAGGACGAAAATGCAAGTTATTGTTTTGTGGCGTTAAATAAATCTTTTTGGTTCACTGACTCGAAGAGGCATTTTGTTTGCTGGTTCTGCAAGTGCTTTGGTTTGTAGCGATTTTGGTACTGTTTCCAAGTACTTTTTCCTTCTCAGTTGTCTTCACAAATGTTCCCTATTAAATTGAATGAAATAATGACACTAGACTGGGAGGAGTGTCACAGATCAAATATACAGTATGGGCGGGCAACTGCAAAGCCACCAAGTATAAGAACACCACAACTCTAGTGAGGATGGGTGGGGAAACTATTACAGTTCCTGGCTGTAGCCACTAAATGAAAGTTTTAAAACAGATCAAGGAGCAAGCAGACTGTAGAGATTGCTTTTAAAGGGACACTACTTCGTTCCTCAAACGGCCTGCCTGCCTCAGACCAAAGCTCAAACAGTAACACCCACTTACCAAATGACCGCCCTTGTTTGTGACATCACTAATGAAGTCCCAACAGTCCCACCCATGGCATTCTGTCTCTCTAAAAATGTTGCAAACTTTTATCCCGGTCCTGTTTTACTTCCATCAGGAATAAGACACTCAACTGTTTGGTTCTCGGCATCACAGGGTGTGCTCTACTTCATTCTGCGTCTTTTGTCAGGTAAGCTATAATTTAGGGCACTTATATAAAGTTCAGTCATGTCTCTAAAACATCATGAAATGCAACAGTGTGCAACGGGCAGGCATCTTCTTAAAATGGCAATATCTGACACTTTACAGCATTCTATTTGTTTATAGCAAGATATATAATCCCAGTTGCTTCTAAGTTTTCCAGTGCATATGTCATATATTTACACTGTTCAGTCTCTGTCTGATCTTCACTTTGATCCTCTGTTGTTTTACTGTTTTTTTTCTGCTAAAGTTATACTGGGTTTCATAAATAAATAAATAAATACATATCCAGAGTTTTGAAGAAGTGGTCTTCTGTGCAAAGAACTGCTGTAGCTCCATTTCTGTAAACTATTGCTATAGCAGTTCCTGACGATGAAACCACGGCAGCCTAGGGTTACCACCTGTCCCTCTTTGCAAGGGACAGGCCCACTTTGGGCAGTTTTGCCCTGCCAAACAAAATCTAAACAATGGCAAATATCCAGAGATTTTAAGACAAAAAAAAATACTCAGTTTTCTTTAATAGTTGCATGAAACAGTTATTTTATATCAAAACATCTAAATATGTTATGAAATAGCATAAACAACTCATATGCTACAAGAATTTTATTTGGACAAAAACAGTGAAGTTTTGTCCTTTGCACTGGCCATGGGTATGTCTGTCCTGCAAAATGGCATGTTTGTGCAAAAAATGTCCCACTCTGGGCATTTGAAAAGGAGGCAACCCTACGGCAGCCAGGAGCTGCATGTGCTGTCTAAGCAGGACTGATGTAAGCATTCACCTTCAAGCTTCGCTGTAATGCAGAAATATGTTTTACTTTCAGGCTCATGGCCATATTCTATCTTCCCCATTCAGTTTATATACAGATTATAGATGTTTTTATTTAGCTCATCTGTTAAGTAGCTACCGCAGAGAATTTAGGCTGTCAGCTGTTAGATCCTGTCTATGTTTACTGGCTTTTACCCAGACTAAGAGTTCTTGCACAAGGAATTTCTTTAGTTTTTTTTTTCCTTACAATTTTCAGTGCTGTTTTTTATCATTATTATTATCTGACATTTGAATGCGGGTCGTATTTCGGTCATTTAATCTACTTGTAGAACGCTATCACTTTGGTGCTGCAGGTCCTACTACCTTTGATGACTGGTTCTAAAACAATTGCAGAAAAGTAAGTATTTCAGTACATTCCCATTGTATGTTTCTGTGCACTTTTATATAGAAGTCTCAAAAGTCTGCAGGACTGCACTGTCTGCATGTTGATGAATACCGTTACTGCAACCGTTAGCGTTTTTGCATTCAGGTCGGGTCTGAAAAACTCTGAAGTGTATAGTTCAGTGACTCAGAGGTGATTTTTTTTTTTCCTTTAACGTTTTGAAGGGGAACTTGTACAGGGTGCTAAAAATCAAAGTAAACATAATTGTGTGAGGTATTATTTTCCAATGATGAATTGCCAAAACCATGGGCTTTATCGGGTACTATAATTTTCCTGTTTAGATTTGATTTCCCTCATATCATACTGACAACTGTCATGACCTGCTGAAATGTGTGTTCTTGTGTATGAATAAGGAATTTGTTTACCTTTTTACTCTCTGGTTGAAGGGTTACACCATAAATTCTGTTGAACTACTTCTTTTACAATCAGAGTTTATTGTTAATGAGAATTGCTTTCTGTTTGTATATTTTTTAGGTTCTGGGTCCGGACCATTTATTTGTATCCTCGTATAGAAGAGATGTAGGGAGCTGGCTCCAGACTACTTATTTGCAACATGCCCACATTTAAAAGGATATTGTGAAAGTGTTGTTGGAAACATTGCAATCTTGATATAATGTTCAGTGGGTGTCTCCCACATTCTTCACCATGTTTGCCTCCCATCCTGACACCTAGTTTACACAATTCATTGTAAAGATAGTGCTGTTCTGTCCTGCATTTGCAGTAAGGGTGCTCATATTTAAATAAGGCACAGTGGGTTTGGGGATGCATTATGCACAGCAGTACAGGGCAAGTAAAATGCAAGAGATGTCCTAAGTACAAGCTATTAGGGAATATGATCATCTCTGTAGTTGATGTGCTGATTCCCCCAGCAAGTGGTATCAATAATCACTTAAGCAGTGGTGACTGCAGATAGTAGCTGATTGCATGACAGTTACTGAAGAGCCTGCATAGGTCATTGCTACAGTTTTACAGTTTCACTAAGAGGCTACCAGGATCCCACATTTTATCAGTCAGCATTTGTAAGTTACAAAAGCTAAAAAGCTAGTGTAGGTCTGTCATAGTTTAGCAGAACAGTTAAAGTAAACGACAGCTACAGACATAATTTTTATCAGTTTACCTAGACAGGGGCAGCAAGTGCTATAGGGACTGCAGGACTGCAGCCCTCCCACCTACAAACAAAAAGAAAAACAAACCGTAAGACATAAAATTAAAGAAAACAAAACGTTTTTTTTTCACGAGTCCCAGAACTAACTCTGCACAGATGCACCCAGACTGCCCCACAAATGCCCAGGAATCTGTGCGAAGTCAGACTGCCTGAGTCAGCAGTCCAGATACAGGGAAGGCATTTAGATGGCCAGAAATCGACCACACAGAACAGAGGAGCTCCGGACTGCTTCATCAGCAGAGAGGTGAGGTAAGTTTTAAACTCTCACGGGGATTTCAGACAGGCTTCTTGGAGGGTGGAGTTGTCACTGCTGCTTCATGGACTTGGACACATTTAAACAGGTGTGTGTGTGTGTGTGTGTGTGAAATTCCCCAGTTGCTATATACTGGTGGCTAGAGCAAACTCATGGTGGTGTGGAATATCTCAGGCTTGAACCCTGTACCTTGTATGCAGGTGTTAAGGGCCTGAATTCCCTGCCCACCACCATTTGTAAGAAATTTGCAGATTTTTGCCTCATATTTGATCTGTTCTATTCCTCATAGTATCTGTGGTTTCTAAATGTTTAAATGCTTGATATTTGATGGTGCAGTGGTAGCAATGTTGCCTCACAGCTGCAGATTCTTAGGTTTGATTCTTGGCTGGGGTGCCTTCTGTGTGGGGTCTGCATTTTCTCCCTGTGTTTGTGTGGGTTTGCTTTTGTGTCCTCCCATGTTACAAAGACATGTCTGCATTATTTCTTCCTGGGCCTCTGCTGAAAATTGTTTTTTTGTTCCAAGTCAGACTGTCCTGGTTAGCAAATGTTAAATAAAACTGACAGGCATTTGAATTTTAGACTTCAGGTTTCTGAATGTTTAATTCCTTACATATTTGATGGTGCAGTGGTAGCATTGTTGCCTCACAGCTATAGGTTTTCTGGTTTGATTCTTGGCTGGGGTGCCTTGTATGTGGAGTCTGCATCTCCTCCCTGTGTTTGTGTGGATTTGCTCTGGTGTCCTGCCATTTTACAAAGACGTGTCTGCAGTATTTCTCCCTGGGCATCTGCTGAAAATTGTTTTTGCTCCGTCAGAAGTGAAATTGACAGTCATTTGAATTTCAGACTTCATATTCTTCAGAAAATACATAGTAACACAACCTTTTTATTCTGGCAATTTTCTAAGTTTATAAGATGAATATTTGAAATTTGTCCCTATTTTTGGGACTGTATTCCCCCCTTTATTGGCTTCGTCCAGGTTTTTTGTGCTAAGGTTGACAGCTATGGCAAGAACTGAATTCACTGAATATGTTTGAGGGCTGTATTCCCTCATTACTGGGTTTGTCCAGGTGTTTTGTGCTAAGAGGCTGGTGAGATCTGAATTCACTAAATGATAGCCATTTAAGTTTCAGTCTTCCTCCTCTTTCACAAAGCAGCTGATTTGGCTTAACGGTATGTTGCTCTGACTGTTTTGTACAGGGACTTTGGCAGTAAAATGTATGGTGGTAACACAGCATTTTATTCTAGCAACTTTCCAAGATTATTCAAGCAATGTTTAACGTGTCCCTGGTTTTTGGGCTTTTGCGCCCCCCCCCCCCCGAATATATTTTGGCTTTTTCCAGATTTCTTGTGCTGTGAAGTTGAGATGCAGTTGAGTACTGAATAGATTTTACAAGGAGCTGAGAGATGCAGGGGAAGAGAAGTTTAGTGCTGCTTATGCTAAGCCTGTTTGCATTGTTAATAGCACAACAGGTTGTGTGCTTGCTTTTGATGCAGAAGGCTGTGGGTTCTACTCCCACAAGGGGTGGATGCTGCCGTACTGAGAATGTCTTCCTTGGCGAAGATACTAACTATGAGCCTGTTATCAGTTTGCTATCCAGTTCCTATTGCAATATTACTAGCTTATCATTTTTTTAATGTAATATAGGCAATTTATTCCTCAGGGGCAACAGACACTATTTTTCGATGAAATCATGAAATATAAAGGTGTTTGCTAGCAGCAACCTCTTCATTAGTTACAAATTTCTTTAATGTGGAATTATTTAGATGACTTTTACTTCTTCAGAGATTGTGCATATTTACTGAGAATGGTGGACTGTAGAAGTTTGAGTAGACTTTTGTGATGGAAATGTTCTGAAGTGGGCAGTTTTGTCATTATGGGTGCATGCATTTTGTTTCATTGTTTATTGGAAAAAATTTCTGAATTGGGCAGTTTTGTCATTATTGGTGCATGTGTTTTGTTTCATTGTTTAATAAATGTAAAACGCCCTCTAACAACTGTACTTTATTGTACAAGGAATATAATTTAGTACAATCAGGAAGGTGCATCAAAGAGCGCATGTATGTTTCATATGCAAGGGGCCTATGATTTGAAAACAGCCCAGAATTAATCTTTATCTGCCACTGGCAAAATGTATTTTCTTTGAATGTGGGTTTCAATGCTGTTTCAATTAATGCGAGTTTCAAGGGCAGAGAAGTTTTAATGCTAAGATTGTTTTCATTGTGAGACTGCATTGTTTTGTTTAGCAGATGTCTTAGTTTGTGCTGTAAAATGCAAAATAAAGCCTTCACATTAAGTCCAAATCATCATAGAAGTAAAACAGTATGCACATCAGTGTTTATGGTAAATGGAGTGAAATAGCCAAGTAATGGATTATTGGAATGGCTGCATGGGGGAGGCTCCATCCGACCATGTTGTGAGTGGGAAGGGTGGCAAACTCAGACAGCCCCAGTTGAACTACACCTCCCAACTGTCCAGATTTTCAAAGAATTAATAGATTTTTGCTTCTTATTTTTGGTTTGTTCCTCATAAAATTTGTGGTTTTCTGGCAAATCATTTAGGAATTAAGTCACTAAATAATGACACACTGAGTTTCAGACTTCATAACCTTCAGAAAAATGCATGCTAAAGTAAGACCTGTTATTCTATCAACTGTCTCAGTTTATACAAGAGCAATTTTAGCACTGTTTATATGTTCCCCCAATATATTTGGCCTTGTCCAGATTTATTGTTTGAACAGGTTGAGAGGTACATGCAAATAAATTGCTTTATAGAATTAGGCATAGCCAAACCTCTCAACTGTCCCCGATTTTGGCTCAAAATGTTGCTCTTCCCCCTAATAATCCCTCTGCAAAATAGCAATTTTAGAAGAAAACATGGAAGGTTTGCAATTAAGAAATAACTGTAAAAATCAGAGTTATAGATTACTTTTATTTCAGAAATGCATGTAGATTATTTTATTTTGTCAGCTGCTCAAGTTAGCAGTACAAATATTAAAGTGTCCCTTCTTTGACAGGTTCCCCAGCTGTATTGTGTGGCTATTTTATAGTTTTGCATCACATTTTTGGTCCCGTTTTCATAATTTTTTTTTGGCAAATTAGTGACAAATCATTAAAGACTGAAGTTAGAAAATAATGGCAGACATTTGAGTTTCAGATTTCGTACCCTTCAGAAAATTCATACTTTTGCAAGACCTATTCTATTATCTTTCTAAGTTTATAAGAGCAATATTTAAAATATTTTTGGGCCTTTGTCCCACTTCTATGTATGGCTTTGTCCAGATTTCTTGCTCTGAGGTTGAGAGGTATGACAAATGTGTCAGGGTCATCACAGTCAGCCAGAGACATTTCAAATTGTGACATACTTGTTGCACCCCACTCCCCCATGTAGTGACTCGATGTGTCCAAGCAAGGCAAGGAGTAGTTATGCAGTGTAAATGTGCAGAGTATCCCCCCATCCAAGGTAGACACAAGTACTACAGTGGCTTTTCATCTGTCCTTGATTTTGCAGAATGGTCTGGTTTGTCATATTTTTATAATGTTGATTTATGCTTATTACTCAAAGTGCCTGTTGCTCTGTGTTTAAGTAGCAATGCTTTAATGACCATCAGGTAAGCTTGTCTGAGATCGTAAGATGCAAGTAAGGTTTAATAAGCATACTGTTAAAGAATTGCCAACATTGAAAGCCTTTCTGTTGTTGCCATGCAGAGAATACTTAACTAGATAATGTATAAGCCTTTGGTATTGAAATGCATATGACAGTATTTGCAATAAAGGACAGGATTACATTATTTTAAGAAGCTCATTACACTTGTTGGAGACTTACAGTCATCTCTGCAGGCTTTACCCGTAAACTAAACAGAATGCCAATCATGTGTGGTCCATAACCTGTACAGTAATCCTTTAAGCAATGTTTCTTGAGCTTGTTTCTTGTTTGCTTTTCATTTTTTATTTTGATCATGTTTTCCCCATGAAACAAGTAGATAGTTGTCAGGCAGCAGGTCTTTTTTGGACAAGAAACATTTTTACAAGTGGGGGTATCACAGAGATTGCTACTTTCAGCGTGTTATTTGGTACTTTAATAAAGCTGAATATAAATTATAATTAGAACTGCAGTGCAAGGAGAAGTGGTTTGAGTTGAGTGCTGCTTGTTTTTCTTATACTTGATTTTGACTGGCATTCCATTAATGTATTTAAAAAGTAATTTATTTTTTCATGCCTCAACCTTTTTGTTTCCATCTAGATATTAAGTAAGCTGTCATGTAGCCAATGCATTGAAATATTTTTATTCTTCTGCACTTCATTTTGTCTTGAATGGACTCTCATAATGACGGTTTGGCACCCAGGACAGTGTATTTAATTAAAGTTAGTTTTTGTGGTTTTGAGCATAGCTTCTCCCCTTTCTGGTTGGCCACAACCCTTCCCATTGACCCCACCCATTCAGCTGTCTCCTACAGCCCCCCTTTGTTTTGAAGTCACCAGCCGCCACTGCTAGGATATATATTATTTTTATTATTATTTTTGATTCACTCCGTTGTACCAGGAGCTATTATAACTCTCTGCTACACTTTTTTTACAGGCGTGATGAAAAACCTTTCTGAAACTAATGGGTATACATAAATGGCCCCATGCTTACCTAAAGACCCTTTTTTACTTGTCTTTTCCCTTTTTCAACACATAGTGTTTTCCCTCAACTTTAAAGCAGGGTGGTTGCCAAAAGTGTGTGTTTACTGGTATGACATGTTAGGTGGTGGCATTGGTTTCTTTCCCTAAACAAGTGAAAGTATGGAAGGAACTCAAGAAAATGTCATATCTCAGCATGGTGAGAAACTGATATTGAGTGTTATTTGAATAATGGACAGTTAGTTGGAGAACACAGAGGTTTTATGTGCAAGTGGTCACCAAAAGTGATGGATTCCCACATATTCTGCTGTATGCTGCCACTGATGACAACTGATGACAGAAGATGGCAGCAGTAATTAAAAGTGTATGGGAGGATTTAGACAGATGCCCAGATCAAGGGTTGTAAATGAGGTAAAAAAGCCCACAACATAACTGAGTCACAAAACAGGCATATTAGAAGCAAAACTTGATAGTATTGATATGCAATGCAATGGCTCTTTTTAAGAACATGGTGG
>NC_056749.1:385026122-385060807 GCF_019279795.1 Protopterus annectens
GGAATGTAATCATCCGTCAGTACTGTGTGCCCTACATTGTGTATATAGTCATAGGAATGCAATCATCCGTCAGTACTGTGTGCCCTACATTGTGCTATATAGTCATAGGAATGCAATCATCCGTCAGTACTGTGTGCCCTACATTGTGTATATAGTCCATAGGAATGCAATCATCCGTCAGTACTGTGTGCCCTACATTGTGTATATAGTCATAGGAATGCAATCATCCGTCAGTACTGTGTGCCCTACATTGTGTATATAGTCATAGGAATGCAATCATCCGTCAGTACTGTGTGCCCTACATTGTGTATATAGTCATAGGAATGCAATCATCCGTCAGTACTGTGTGCCCTACATTGTGTATATAGTCATAGGGAATGCAATCATCCGTCAGTACTGTGCCCTACATTGTGTATATAGTCATAGGAATGCAATCATCCGTCAGTACTGTGTGCCCTACATTGTGTATATAGTCATAGGAATGCAATCATCCGTCAGTACTGTGTGCCCTACATTGTGTATATAGTCATAGGAATGCAATCATCCGTAGTACCAATGTGCCCTACATTGTGTATATAGTCCATAGGAATGCAATCATCCGTCAGTACTGTGTGCCCTACATTGTGTATATATAGTCATAGGAATGCAATCATCCGTCAGTACTGTGTGCCCTACATTGTGTATATATAGTCATAGGAATGCAATCATCCGTCAGTACTGTGTGCCCTACATTGTGTATATATAGTCATAGGAATGCAATCATCCGTCAGTACTGTGTGCCCTACATTGTGTATATATAGTCATAGGAATGCAATCATCCGTCAGTACTGTGTGCCCTACATTGTGTATATAGTCATAGGAATGCAATCATCCGTCAGTACTGTGTGCCCTACATTGTGTATATAGTCATAGGAATGCAATCATCCGTCAGTACTGTGTGCCCTACATTGTGTATATAGTCATAGGAATGCAATCATCCGTCAGTACTGTGTGCCCTACATTGTGTATATAGTCATAGGAATGCAATCATCCGGGGGTACTGTGTGCCCTACATTGTGTATATAGTCATAGGAATGCAATCATCCGTCAGTACTGTGTGCCCTACATTGTGTATATAGTCATAGGAATGCAATCATCCGTCAGTACTGTGTGCCCTACATTGTGTATATATAGTCATAGGAATGCAATCATCCGTCAGTACTGTGTGCCCTACATTGTGTATATAGTCATAGGAATGCAATCATCCGTCAGTACTGTGTGCCCTACATTGTGTATATAGTCATAGGAATGCAATCATCCATCAGTACTGTGTGCCCTACATTGTGTATATAGTCATAGGAATGCAATCATCCGTCAGTACTGTGTGCCCTACATTGTATATAGTCTTAGGAATGCAATCATCCGTCAGTACTGTGTGCCCTACATTGTGTATATAGTCATAGGAATGCAATCATCCGTCAGTACTGTGTGCCCTACATTGTGTATATAGTCATAGGAATGCAATCATCCGTCAGTACTGTGTGCCCTACATTGTGTATATATAGTCATAGGAATGCAATCATCCGTCAGTACTGTGTGCCCTACATTGTGTATATAGTCATAGGAATGCAATCATCCGTCAGTACTGTACTTATTTGTGTATATAGTCATAGGAATGCAATCATCCGGGGCCAGTACTGTTACCTGTGCCCTACATTGTGTATATAGTCATAGGAATGCAATCATCCGTCAGTACTGTGTGCCCTACATTGTGTATATAGTCATAGGAATGCAATCATCCGTCAGTACTGTGTGCCCTACATTGTGTATATAGTCATAGGAATGCAATCATCCGTCAGTACTGTGTGCCCTACATTGTGTATATAGTCATAGGAATGCAATCATCCGTCAGTACTGTGTGCCCTACATTGTGTATATAGTCATAGGAATGCAATCATCCGTCAGTACTGTGTGCCCTACATTGTGTATATAGTCATAGGAATGCAATCATCCGTCAGTACTGTGTGCCCTACATTGTGTATATAGTCATAGGAATGCAATCATCCGTCAGTACTGTGTGCCCTACATTGTGTATATAGTCATAGGAATGCAATCATCCGTCAGTACTGTGTGCCCTACATTGTGTATATAGTCATAGGAATGCAATCATCCGTCAGTACTGTGTGCCCTACATTGTGTATATAGTCATAGGAATGCAATCATCCGTCAGTACTGTGTGCCCTACATTGTGTATATAGTCATAGGAATGCAATCATCCGGTCAGTACTGTGTGCCCTACATTGTGTATATAGTCATAGGAATGCAATCATCCGTCAGTACTGTGTGCCCTACATTGTGTATATAGTCATAGGAATGCAATCATCCGTCAGTACTGTGTGCCCTACATTGTGTATATAGTCATAGGAATGCAATCATCCGTCAGTACTGTGTGCCCTACATTGTGTATATAGTCATAGGAATGCAATCATCCGTCAGTACTGTGTGCCCTACATTGTGTATATAGTCATAGGAATGCAATCATCCGTCCACTGTGTGCCCTACATTGTGTATATAGTCATAGGAATGCAATCATCCGTCAGTACTGTGTGCCCTACATTGTGTATATAGTCATAGGAATGCAATCATCCGTCAGTACTGTGTGCCCTACATTGTGTATATAGTCATAGGAATGCAATCATCCGTCAGTACTGTGTGCCCTACATTGTGTATATAGTCATAGGAATGCAATCATCCGTCAGTACTGTGTGCCCTACATTGTGTATATAGTCATAGGAATGCAATCATCCGTCAGTACTGTGTGCCCTACATTGTGTATATAGTCATAGGAATGCAATCATCCGTCAGTACTGTGTGCCCTACATTGTGTATATAGTCATAGGAATGCAATCATCCGTCAGTACTGTGTGCCCTACATTGTGTATATATAGTCATAGGAATGCAATCATCCGTCAGTACTGTGTGCCCTACATTGTGTATATAGTCATAGGAATGCAATCATCCGTCAGTACTGTGTGCCCTACATTGTGTATATAGTCATAGGAATGCAATCATCCGTCAGTACTGTGTGCCCTACATTGTGTATATAGTCATAGGAATGCAATCATCCGTCAGTACTGTGTGCCCTACATTGTGTATATAGTCATAGGAATGCAATCATCCGTCAGTACTGTGTGCCCTACATTGTGTATATAGTCATAGGAATGCAATCATCCGTCAGTACTGTGTGCCCTACATTGTGTATATAGTCATAGGAATGCAATCATCCGTCAGTACTGTGCCCTACATTGTGTATATAGTCATAGGAATGCAATCATCCGTCAGTACTGTGTGCCCTACATTGTGTATATAGTCATAGGAATGCAATCATCCGTCAGTACTGTGTGCCCTACATTGTGTATATAGTCATAGGAATGCAATCATCCGTCAGTACTGTGTGCCCTACATTGTGTATATAGTCATAGGAATGCAATCATCCGTCAGTACTGTGTGCCCTACATTGTGTATATAGTCATAGGAATGCAATCATCCGTCAGTACTGTGTGTGCCTACATTGTGTATATAGTCATAGGAATGCAATCATCCGTCAGTACTGTGTGCCCTACATTGTGTATATAGTCATAGGAATGCAATCATCCGTCAGTACTGTGTGCCCTACATTGTGTATATAGTCATAGGAATGCAATCATCCGTCAGTACTGTGTGCCCTACATTGTGTATATAGTCATAGGAATGCAATCATCCGTCAGTACTGTGTGCCCTACATTGTGTATATAGTCATAGGAATGCAATCATCCGTCAGTACTGTGTGCCCTACATTGTGTATATAGTCATAGGAATGCAATCATCCGTCAGTACTGTGTGCCCTACATTGTGTATATAGTCATAGGAATGCAATCATCCGTCAGTACTGTGTGCCCTACATTGTGTATATAGTCATAGGAATGCAATCATCCGTCAGTACTGTGTGCCCTACATTGTGTATATAGTCATAGGAATGCAATCATCCGTCAGTACTGTGTGCCCTACATTGTGTATATAGTCATAGGAATGCAATCATCCGTCAGTACTGTGTGCCCTACATTGTGTATATAGTCATAGGAATGCAATCATCCGTCAGTACTGTGTGCCCTACATTGTGTATATAGTCATAGGAATGCAATCATCCGTCAGTACTGTGTGCCCTACATTGTGTATATAGTCATAGGAATGCAATCATCCGTCAGTACTGTGTGCCCTACATTGTGTATATAGTCATAGGAATGCAATCATCCGTCAGTACTGTGTGCCCTACATTGTGTATATAGTCATAGGAATGCAATCATCCGTCAGTACTGTGTGCCCTACATTGTGTATATAGTCATAGGAATGCAATCATCCGTCAGTACTGTGTGCCCTACATTGTGTATATAGTCATAGGAATGCAATCATCCGTCAGTACTGTGTGCCCTACATTGTGTATATAGTCATAGGAATGCAATCATCCGTCAGTACTGTGTGCCCTACATTGTGTATATAGTCATAGGAATGCAATCATCCGTCAGTACTGTGTGCCCTACATTGTGTATATAGTCATAGGAATGCAATCATCCGTCAGTACTGTGTGGCCTACATTGTGTATATAGTCATAGGAATGCAATCATCCGTCAGTACTGTGTGCCCTACATTGTGTATATAGTCATAGGAATGCAATCATCCGTCAGTACTGTGTGCCCTACATTGTGTATATAGTCATAGGAATGCAATCATCCGTCAGTACTGTGTGCCCTACATTGTGTATATAGTCATAGGAATGCAATCATCCGTCAGTACTGTGTGCCCTACATTGTGTATATAGTCATAGGAATGCAATCATCCGTCAGTACTGTGTGCCCTACATTGTGTATATAGTCATAGGAATGCAATCATCCGTCAGTACTGTGTGCCCTACATTGTGTATATAGTCATAGGAATGCAATCATCCGTCAGTACTGTGTGCCCTACATTGTGTATATAGTCATAGGAATGCAATCATCCGTCAGTACTGTGTGCCCTACATTGTGTATATAGTCATAGGAATGCAATCATCCGTCAGTACTGTGTGCCCTACATTGTGTATATAGTCATAGGAATGCAATCATCCGTCAGTACTGTGTGCCCTACATTGTGTATATAGTCATAGGAATGCAATCATCCGTCAGTACTGTGTGCCCTACATTGTGTATATAGTCATAGGAATGCAATCATCCGTCAGTACTGTGTGCCCTACATTGTGTATATAGTCATAGGAATGCAATCATCCGTCAGTACTGTGTGCCCTACATTGTGTATATAGTCATAGGAATGCAATCATCCGTCAGTACTGTGTGCCCTACATTGTGTATATAGTCATAGGAATGCAATCATCCGTCAGTACTGTGTGCCCTACATTGTGTATATAGTCATAGGAATGCAATCATCCGTCAGTACTGTGTGCCCTACATTGTGTATATAGTCATAGGAATGCAATCATCCGTCAGTACTGTGTGCCCTACATTGTGTATATAGTCATAGAATGCAATCTTCCGTCAGTACTGTGTGCCCTACATTGTGTATATAGTCATAGGAATGCAATCATCCGTCAGTACTGTGTGCCCTACATTGTGTATATAGTCATAGGAATGCAATCATCCGTCAGTACTGTGTGCCCTACATTGTGTATATATAGTCATAGGAATGCAATCATCCGTCAGTACTGTGTGCCCTACATTGTGTATATAGTCATAGGAATGCAATCATCCGTCAGTACTGTGTGCCCTACATTGTGTATATAGTCATAGGAATGCAATCATCCGTCAGTACTGTGTGCCCTACATTGTGTATATAGTCATAGGAATGCAATCATCCGTCAGTACTGTGTGCCCTACATTGTGTATATAGTCATAGGAATGCAATCATCCGTCAGTACTGTGTGCCCTACATTGTGTATATAGTCATAGGAATGCAATCATCCGTCAGTACTGTGTGCCCTACATTGTGTATATAGTCATAGGAATGCAATCATCCGTCAGTACTGTGTGCCCTACATTGTGTATATAGTCATAGGAATGCAATCATCCGTCAGTACTGTGTGCCCTACATTGTGTATATAGTCATAGGAATGCAATCATCCGTCAGTACTGTGTGCCCTACATTGTGTATATAGTCATAGGAATGCAATCATCCGTCAGTACTGTGTGCCCTACATTGTGTATATAGTCATAGGAATGCAATCATCCGTCAGTACTGTGTGCCCTACATTGTGTATATAGTCATAGGAATGCAATCATCCGTCAGTACTGTGTGCCCTACATTGTGTATATAGTCATAGGAATGCAATCATCCGTCAGTACTGTGTGCCCTACATTGTGTATATAGTCATAGGAATGCAATCATCCGTCAGTACTGTGTGCCCTACATTGTGTATATAGTCATAGGAATGCAATCATCCGTCAGTACTGTGTGCCCTACATTGTGTATATAGTCATAGGAATGCAATCATCCGTCAGTACTGTGTG
Organism: Protopterus annectens; assembly: GCF_019279795.1. Taxonomy (NCBI): domain Eukaryota; kingdom Metazoa; phylum Chordata; order Ceratodontiformes; family Protopteridae; genus Protopterus; species Protopterus annectens. The sequence continues at coordinate 385,032,635 of NC_056749.1, forward strand.
CCCTACATTGTGTATATAGTCATAGGAATGCAATCATCCGTCAGTACTGTGTGCCCTACATTGTGTATATAGTCATAGGAATGCAATCATCCGTCAGTACTGTGTGCCCTACATTGTGTATATAGTCATAGGAATGCAATCATCCGTCAGTACTGTGTGCCCTACATTGTGTATATAGTCATAGGAATGCAATCATCCGTCAGTACTGTGTGCCCTACATTGTGTATATATAGTCATAGGAATGCAATCATCCGTCAGTACTGTGTGCCCTACATTGTGTATATAGTCATAGGAATGCAATCATCCGTCAGTACTGTGTGCCCTACATTGTGTATATAGTCATAGGAATGCAATCATCCGTCAGTACTGTGTGCCCTACATTGTGTATATAGTCATAGGAATGCAATCATCCGTCAGTACTGTGTGCCCTACATTGTGTATATAGTCATAGGAATGCAATCATCCGTCAGTACTGTGTGCCCTACATTGTGTATATAGTCATAGGAATGCAATCATCCGTCAGTACTGTGTGCCCTACATTGTGTATATAGTCATAGGAATGCAATCATCCGTCAGTACTGTGTGCCCTACATTGTGTATATAGTCATAGGAATGCAATCATCCGTCAGTACTGTGTGCCCTACATTGTGTATATAGTCATAGGAATGCAATCATCCGTCAGTACTGTGTGCCCTACATTGTGTATATAGTCATAGGAATGCAATCATCCGTCAGTACTGTGTGCCCTACATTGTGTATATAGTCATAGGAATGCAATCATCCGTCAGTACTGTGTGCCCTACATTGTGTATATAGTCATAGGAATGCAATCATCCGTCAGTACTGTGTGCCCTACATTGTGTATATAGTCATAGGAATGCAATCATCCGTCAGTACTGTGTGCCCTACATTGTGTATATAGTCATAGGAATGCAATCATCCGTCAGTACTGTGTGCCCTACATTGTGTATATAGTCATAGGAATGCAATCATCCGTCAGTACTGTGTGCCCTACATTGTGTATATAGTCATAGGAATGCAATCATCCGTCAGTACTGTGTGCCCTACATTGTGTATATAGTCATAGGAATGCAATCATCCGTCAGTACTGTGTGCCCTACATTGTGTATATAGTCATAGGAATGCAATCATCCGTCAGTACTGTGTGCCCTACATTGTGTATATAGTCATAGGAATGCAATCATCCGTCAGTACTGTGTGCCCTACATTGTGTATATAGTCATAGGAATGCAATCATCCGTCAGTACTGTGTGCCCTACATTGTGTATATAGTCATAGGAATGCAATCATCCGTCAGTACTGTGTGCCCTACATTGTGTATATAGTCATAGGAATGCAATCATCCGTCAGTACTGTGTGCCCTACATTGTGTATATAGTCATAGGAATGCAATCATCCGTCAGTACTGTGTGCCCTACATTGTGTATATAGTCATAGGAATGCAATCATCCGTCAGTACTGTGTGCCCTACATTGTGTATATAGTCATAGGAATGCAATCATCCGTCAGTACTGTGTGCCCTACATTGTGTATATAGTCATAGGAATGCAATCATCCGTCAGTACTGTGTGCCCTACATTGTGTATATAGTCATAGGAATGCAATCATCCGTCAGTACTGTGTGCCCTACATTGTGTATATAGTCATAGGAATGCAATCATCCGTCAGTACTGTGTGCCCTACATTGTGTATATAGTCATAGGAATGCAATCATCCGTCAGTACTGTGTGCCCTACATTGTGTATATAGTCATAGGAATGCAATCATCCGTCAGTACTGTGTGCCTACATTGTATATAGTCATAGGAATGCAATCATCCGTCAGTACTGTGTGCCCTACATTGTGTATATAGTCATAGGAATGCAATCATCCGTCAGTACTGTGTGCCCTACATTGTGTATATAGTCATAGGAATGCAATCATCCGTCAGTACTGTGTGCCCTACATTGTGTATATAGTCATAGGAATGCAATCATCCGTCAGTACTGTGTGCCCTACATTGTGTATATAGTCATAGGAATGCAATCATCCGTCAGTACTGTGTGCCCTACATTGTGTATATAGTCATAGGAATGCAATCATCCGTCAGTACTGTGTGCCCTACATTGTGTATATAGTCATAGGAATGCAATCATCCGTCAGTACTGTGTGCCCTACATTGTGTATATAGTCATAGGAATGCAATCATCCGTCAGTACTGTGTGCCCTACATTGTGTATATAGTCATAGGAATGCAATCATCCGTCAGTACTGTGTGCCCTACATTGTGTATATAGTCATAGGAATGCAATCATCCGTCAGTACTGTGTGCCCTACATTGTGTATATAGTCATAGGAATGCAATCATCCGTCAGTACTGTGTGCCCTACATTGTGTATATAGTCATAGGAATGCAATCATCCGTCAGTACTGTGTGCCCTACATTGTGTATATAGTCATAGGAATGCAATCATCCGTCAGTACTGTGTGCCCTACATTGTGTATATAGTCATAGGAATGCAATCATCCGTCAGTACTGTGTGCCCTACATTGTGTATATAGTCATAGGAATGCAATCATCCGTCAGTACTGTGTGCCCTACATTGTGTATATATAGTCATAGGAATGCAATCATCCGTCAGTACTGTGTGCCCTACATTGTGTATATAGTCATAGGAATGCAATCATCCGTCAGTACTGTGTGCCCTACATTGTGTATATAGTCATAGGAATGCAATCATCCGTCAGTACTGTGTGCCCTACATTGTGTATATAGTCATAGGAATGCAATCATCCGTCAGTACTGTGCCCTACATTGTGTATATAGTCATAGGAATGCAATCATCCGTCAGTACTGTGTGCCCTACATTGTGTATATAGTCATAGGAATGCAATCATCCGTCAGTACTGTGTGCCCTACATTGTGTATATAGTCATAGGAATGCAATCATCCGTCAGTACTGTGTGCCCTACATTGTGTATATAGTCATAGGAATGCAATCATCCGTCAGTACTGTGTGCCCTACATTGTGTATATAGTCATAGGAATGCAATCATCCGTCAGTACTGTGTGCCCTACATTGTGTATATAGTCATAGGAATGCAATCATCCGTCAGTACTGTGTGCCCTACATTGTGTATATAGTCATAGGAATGCAATCATCCGTCAGTACTGTGTGCCCTACATTGTGTATATAGTCATAGGAATGCAATCATCCGTCAGTACTGTGTGCCCTACATTGTGTATATAGTCATAGGAATGCAATCATCCGTCAGTACTGTGTGCCCTACATTGTGTATATAGTCATAGGAATGCAATCATCCGTCAGTACTGTGTGCCCTACATTGTGTATATAGTCATAGGAATGCAATCATCCGTCAGTACTGTGTGCCCTACATTGTGTATATAGTCATAGGAATGCAATCATCCGTCAGTACTGTGTGCCCTACATTGTGTATATAGTCATAGGAATGCAATCATCCGTCAGTACTGTGTGCCCTACATTGTGTATATAGTCATAGGAATGCAATCATCCGTCAGTACTGTGTGCCCTACATTGTGTATATAGTCATAGGAATGCAATCATCCGTCAGTACTGTGTGCCCTACATTGTGTATATAGTCATAGGAATGCAATCATCCGTCAGTACTGTGTGCCCTACATTGTGTATATAGTCATAGGAATGCAATCATCCGTCAGTACTGTGTGCCCTACATTGTGTATATAGTCATAGGAATGCAATCATCCGTCAGTACTGTGTGCCCTACATTGTGTATATAGTCATAGGAATGCAATCATCCGTCAGTACTGTGTGCCCTACATTGTGTATATAGTCATAGGAATGCAATCATCCGTCAGTACTGTGTGCCCTACATTGTGTATATAGTCATAGGAATGCAATCATCCGTCAGTACTGTGTGCCCTACATTGTGTATATAGTCATAGGAATGCAATCATCCGTCAGTACTGTGTGCCCTACATTGTGTATATAGTCATAGGAATGCAATCATCCGTCAGTACTGTGTGCCCTACATTGTGTATATAGTCATAGGAATGCAATCATCCGTCAGTACTGTGTGCCCTACATTGTGTATATAGTCATAGGAATGCAATCATCCGTCAGTACTGTGTGCCCTACATTGTGTATATAGTCATAGGAATGCAATCATCCGTCAGTACTGTGTGCCCTACATTGTGTATATAGTCATAGGAATGCAATCATCCGTCAGTACTGTGTGCCCTACATTGTGTATATAGTCATAGGAATGCAATCATCCGTCAGTACTGTGTGCCCTACATTGTGTATATAGTCATAGGAATGCAATCATCCGTCAGTACTGTGTGCCCTACATTGTGTATATAGTCATAGGAATGCAATCATCCGTCAGTACTGTGTGCCCTACATTGTGTATATAGTCATAGGAATGCAATCATCCGTCAGTACTGTGTGCCCTACATTGTGTATATAGTCATAGGAATGCAATCATCCGTCAGTACTGTGTGCCCTACATTGTGTATATAGTCATAGGAATGCAATCATCCGTCAGTACTGTGTGCCCTACATTGTGTATATAGTCATAGGAATGCAATCATCCGTCAGTACTGTGTGCCCTACATTGTGTATATAGTCATAGGAATGCAATCATCCGTCAGTACTGTGTGCCCTACATTGTGTATATAGTCATAGGAATGCAATCATCCGTCAGTACTGTGTGCCCTACATTGTGTATATAGTCATAGGAATGCAATCATCCGTCAGTACTGTGTGCCCTACATTGTGTATATAGTCATAGGAATGCAATCATCCGTCAGTACTGTGTGCCCTACATTGTGTATATAGTCATAGGAATGCAATCATCCGTCAGTACTGTGTGCCCTACATTGTGTATATAGTCATAGGAATGCAATCATCCGTCAGTACTGTGTGCCCTACATTGTGTATATAGTCATAGGAATGCAATCATCCGTCAGTACTGTGTGCCCTACATTGTGTATATAGTCATAGGAATGCAATCATCCGTCAGTACTGTGTGCCCTACATTGTGTATATAGTCATAGGAATGCAATCATCCGTCAGTACTGTGTGCCCTACATTGTGTATATAGTCATAGGAATGCAATCATCCGTCAGTACTGTGTGCCCTACATTGTGTATATAGTCATAGGAATGCAATCATCCGTCAGTACTGTGTGCCCTACATTGTGTATATAGTCATAGGAATGCAATCATCCGTCAGTACTGTGTGCCCTACATTGTGTATATAGTCATAGGAATGCAATCATCCGTCAGTACTGTGTGCCCTACATTGTGTATATAGTCATAGGAATGCAATCATCCGTCAGTACTGTGTGCCCTACATTGTGTATATAGTCATAGGAATGCAATCATCCGTCAGTACTGTGTGCCCTACATTGTGTATATAGTCATAGGAATGCAATCATCCGTCAGTACTGTGTGCCCTACATTGTGTATATAGTCATAGGAATGCAATCATCCGTCAGTACTGTGTGCCCTACATTGTGTATATAGTCATAGGAATGCAATCATCCGTCAGTACTGTGTGCCCTACATTGTGTATATAGTCATAGGAATGCAATCATCCGTCAGTACTGTGTGCCCTACATTGTGTATATAGTCATAGGAATGCAATCATCCGTCAGTACTGTGTGCCCTACATTGTGTATATAGTCATAGGAATGCAATCATCCGTCAGTACTGTGTGCCCTACATTGTGTATATAGTCATAGGAATGCAATCATCCGTCAGTACTGTGTGCCCTACATTGTGTATATAGTCATAGGAATGCAATCATCCGTCAGTACTGTGTGCCCTACATTGTGTATATAGTCATAGGAATGCAATCATCCGTCAGTACTGTGTGCCCTACATTGTGTATATAGTCATAGGAATGCAATCATCCGTCAGTACTGTGTGCCCTACATTGTGTATATAGTCATAGGAATGCAATCATCCGTCAGTACTGTGTGCCCTACATTGTGTATATAGTCATAGGAATGCAATCATCCGTCAGTACTGTGTGCCCTACATTGTGTATATAGTCATAGGAATGCAATCATCCGTCAGTACTGTGTGCCCTACATTGTGTATATAGTCATAGGAATGCAATCATCCGTCAGTACTGTGTGCCCTACATTGTGTATATAGTCATAGGAATGCAATCATCCGTCAGTACTGTGTGCCCTACATTGTGTATATAGTCATAGGAATGCAATCATCCGTCAGTACTGTGTGCCCTACATTGTGTATATAGTCATAGGAATGCAATCATCCGTCAGTACTGTGTGCCCTACATTGTGTATATAGTCATAGGAATGCAATCATCCGTCAGTACTGTGTGCCCTACATTGTGTATATAGTCATAGGAATGCAATCATCCGTCAGTACTGTGTGCCCTACATTGTGTATATAGTCATAGGAATGCAATCATCCGTCAGTACTGTGTGCCCTACATTGTGTATATAGTCATAGGAATGCAATCATCCGTCAGTACTGTGTGCCCTACATTGTGTATATAGTCATAGGAATGCAATCATCCGTCAGTACTGTGTGCCCTACATTGTGTATATAGTCATAGGAATGCAATCATCCGTCAGTACTGTGTGCCCTACATTGTGTATATAGTCATAGGAATGCAATCATCCGTCAGTACTGTGTGCCCTACATTGTGTATATAGTCATAGGAATGCAATCATCCGTCAGTACTGTGTGCCCTACATTGTGTATATAGTCATAGGAATGCAATCATCCGTCAGTACTGTGTGCCCTACATTGTGTATATAGTCATAGGAATGCAATCATCCGTCAGTACTGTGTGCCCTACATTGTGTATATAGTCATAGGAATGCAATCATCCGTCAGTACTGTGTGCCCTACATTGTGTATATAGTCATAGGAATGCAATCATCTGTCAGTACTGTGTGCCCTACATTGTGTATATAGTCATAGGAATGCAATCATCCATCAGTACTGTGTGCCCTACATTGTGTATATAGTCATAGGAATGCAATCATCCGTCAGTACTGTGTGCCCTACATTGTGTATATAGTCATAGGAATGCAATCATCCGTCAGTACTGTGTGCCCTACATTGTGTATATAGTCATAGGAATGCAATCATCCGTCAGTACTGTGTGCCCTACATTGTGTATATAGTCATAGGAATGCAATCATCCGTCAGTACTGTGTGCCCTACATTGTGTATATAGTCATAGGAATGCAATCATCCGTCAGTACTGTGTGCCCTACATTGTGTATATAGTCATAGGAATGCAATCATCCGTCAGTACTGTGTGCCCTACATTGTGTATATAGTCATAGGAATGCAATCATCCGTCAGTACTGTGTGCCCTACATTGTGTATATAGTCATAGGAATGCAATCATCCGTCAGTACTGTGTGCCCTACATTGTGTATATAGTCATAGGAATGCAATCATCTGTCAGTACTGTGTGCCCTACATTGTGTATATAGTCATAGGAATGCAATCATCTGTCAGTACTGTGTGCCCTACATTGTGTATATAGTCATAGGAATGCAATCATCCGTCAGTACTGTGTGCCCTACATTGTGTATATAGTCATAGGAATGCAATCATCCGTCAGTACTGTGTGCCCTACATTGTGTATATAGTCATAGGAATGCAATCATCCGTCAGTACTGTGTGCCCTACATTGTGTATATAGTCATAGGAATGCAATCATCCGTCAGTACTGTGTGCCCTACATTGTGTATATAGTCATAGGAATGCAATCATCCGTCAGTACTGTGTGCCCTACATTGTGTATATAGTCATAGGAATGCAATCATCCGTCAGTACTGTGTGCCCCAAATTGTGTATATAGTCATAGGAATGCAATCATCCGTCAGTACTGTGTGCCCTACATTGTGTATATATTCATAGGAATGACACTCAAAAGTAATGGGAAGTGCAGCTGAAGCTGCTAAGCAAAGGCATAAAGCAGGCACATTGGGTTTGTGATGGCAGGATGTACGTTACTTTGCTGTACCCCTAGTCAGCCACATACATAATGAGATGTGACAGAGTTGTACCCACATACATAATGAGATGTGACAGAGTTGTACCCACATACATAATGAGATGTGACAGAGTTGTACGTGAATAACTAGTAAGTACATTGCACCTTGTTCACTAATGTTATTCATGTATTTGTGTTGTGTGTAGACAGCTCATACTGGTGTCTAATTATTTCTATATAATTGTGCTGTTACTGGTGGATAGAATCACATTAGAGAACCACAACAGAGTGCTGCTCGCTATATTTTTATCTGTGACTGCATAACTGTCTGAGTTTTTTTTCTAACAGATCTTCTTCCAATTGGCTCAGTATCTGCATATACTAAGTAGTTGGTTCAAGACATTTTCCTGCATGCGGTAGCTATTTGCTCAGTGTGTCTTTTATAATCTTTATAATATATATTTACCATCTCAAAAGTGCTTACTCCTCTCTGTACTCTTCTTTTCTAGACCGAACACCCCTCTTAAGTATTCAACTGTGGTACCACCTTAAACATTCTTATAAGAAAAGTGCAGTCTGGGTCTGAACTGTCTGCAAACAGCTACAGTTAACTTTGAACCCAACACCACTCTTAAGTATTCAACTGCGGTACCATCTTTATCATTCTTATAAGAAAAGCGCAGTCCAGGTCTGAACTGTCTGCAAATAACTACAGTTAACTTTGAACCTAACACCCCTCTTAAGTATTCAACTGTGGTACCACCTTTAACATTCTTATAAGAAAAGCAGAGTCCGGGTCCGAACTGTCTGCAAACAGCTACAGTTAACTTTGAACCTAACACCACTCTTAAGTATTCAACTGCAGTACCACCTTTATCATTCTTATAAGAAAAGCGCAGTCCGGGTCTGAACTGTCTGCAAACAGCTACAGTTAACTTTGAACCTAACACCACTCTTAAGTATTCAACTGCGGTACCACCTTTATCATTCTTGTAAGGAAAGCGCAGTCTGGGTCTGAACTGTCTGCAAACAGCTACAGTTAACTTTGAACCTAACACCACTCTTAAGTATTCAACTGCGGTACCACCTTTATCATTCTTGTAAGAAAAGCCCAGTCCGGGTCTGAACTGTCTGCAAACAGCTACAGTTAACTTTGAACCTAACACCACTCTTAAGTATTCAACTGTGGTACCACCTTTAACATTCTTATAAGAAAAGTGCAGTCCGGGTCTGAACTGTCTGCAAACAGCTACACTTAACTTTGAACCTAACACCATTCTTAAGTATTCAACTGCGGTACCACCTTTAACATTCTTATAAGAAAAGCACAGTCCGGGTCTGAACTGTCTGCAAACAGCTACAGTTAACTTTGAGTATGTGTCTACCTGTTTGAGCCAATATTCATTTTCCCCTGGACAGCACTTTGCTTTGGTTGTAAGCAGCCACACCACAGACACACACAGACACACACAGACACACACACACACACAGACACACACACACACACACACACACACACACACACACACACACACACACAGACACACAGACACACACACACACACAGTCACACACACACACACACACACACACACACACACACACACACACACACACACACACACACACACACACACACACACACACACACACACATCTTCCACTTTCTCTCTTATTCCCTTCTGTTAGCAAATAGTATCCATAACTGATCAATACTGTGTGTTTGTTAATTTAAACTGAGACCACAGTAGCCTACTGATACAAGGTTATCCTGTTTTTCCACCTGAGAAATGGTTAAAATATAACTTATAGTTTCAGAGCAGTCCTTGGTCAATTGTGATTGTTTCTTAAACACAAACTTGTCTTTGCTTTGGCTCATTAGCAGAAGTACAAAAAACTGCCTGCTCACACCCTTGTTCTCCCCTCCCCCTTCCCTGTTTATTACCTTAAGACAATCCCAAAGTTAATAAATATTACCTGTGGCAGGCACCATTTTTAAAACTACAACCACCCTTGCCACTATCATATGTTCATTTATCAGTTAACTCTGTTAACTGATTGTTTCCAGCCCCCTCATATGAGCAACTAACAGGGTCTCTACCCGCTTTGCTCCCCACCCTTCCCCGTATGCCCTCCCGCCCCCAGTGGTCCCACCTTTATTGCACTCACAAAGCCCTCCCATCTTTCCAGTAGCCAACCACAGCGCTAACCCAACACTACCTCCTCCATCTTCCCACTACTGTCACACCTCCTCAACTAACATGTACAAGCATACCTTACCTATGCTCACTGCATGCATTCTCCTTGCATATCTTACATCCTATCAAAGCTCCATCATTCCCCCACTCAACCACTACCACTGTAGTACTACTCACACCACCACTTATGTCTCACCCACACTCAGCTCCCCTCCCACCAGCTCAAGAACCATCCCTATGCACCCCCCATATATTCTGCCAACTATATTACTTAAACATAAAGCATCCCTACAACTTAACATAGTAACCCTCCCACCATACCTATTACCCACAGAGCACAATCATAAAGTTTCCCTTATAAACAAACACATTCAAAACTGAAAAACTAACAACCTCATGCATATCAAAACTAGCCCTAAGTGGAGACATCCACCCAACCCTGGCCCTACCATCTGCAACCCCAATCCTCATAATCAGACTAGAAACCACAACTTCTCCCATATTACAGCCAATAGAAAGCCAAGTGACTTCCTTCTACTAAGCCTAAATATTAGAAGTATATCCAACAAAGTCCATGAACTCCATGCCACCATAGACTTGTACTCCCCAGATATAGTCATCCTGACAGAAACCTGGCTAAAACTTCACATTACCAGTGAGCAAATACTCCCTACAGGTTACGGCATACTAAGAGTAGACCGGCTAAACAAAAAAGGAGGTGGTGTAGCTATAATAATTAAACAGCATCTAAACATCCAGATCTTAAAATCATCAGCTCCACAAATAGGCAATGAAGAAATAATATATACCAGTCTCAAAATAAACCAAAACAAAACCATCAACATAACTGGATGCTACTTCCCACCTGGCCAAAACATCCCTCCACTAGAAAACCTCCTCAGCTGGTCTACCCACCATCTCCCCCAAGAAACTATCATTTTAGGTGATTTCAATATTGACTGGCAATCCTGTTCTGGCAACCATCCAACCCATCATGTAAACCTTCATGGCTTCACCCAACTAGTCCAGTCACCAACCAGGATAAATAAAAACTCCAGCAAGCACACTACCCTGGACTGGATACTAGTCAGTAAGAGCCCCCAGTCATATATAACAGGCTGCTTATCAGATAGCCTCAGTGATCACTCCCCAACATTCCTACTCAAAAAATACCTATACCAAGCTAAACCTGTCATCTACCATCAAATACGTAAAAAAATTAAACTTTAACCCACTCACATTCATCTCATCCCTCAAAGAATGTAACTGGCATCCTCCAAAGTACCTCAGTCTTAATGATGCAGTTGAATTTTTTAATACTACCTTCCTGAGCATCCTTAATTACCATGCCCCCATAAGACTTTCCAGAACCAAAGCACAACCCTCCCCATGGCTACAGAAAACCACTAAGTCAGAAATGAAAAGCAGGGATAAAGCCTGGGAGCACTGGCGCAAAACTAAAACCCTCTTAACTAGACAGAAATTCCTAGAACTATGCAATAGAGTCAAAAAGCTAATAAAACAGGACAAATTCCAATACTACCAGTCTGCCCTAGACTCCTCAAAACACAGCCCCAAACAATTCTGGTTCTCCATAAACTCCATCCTCCACCCAGGTAAAGTCAGTACCCCTCCTCCTAACGTCCCTCACTCCTCAGAAAATATTGCTACCTCATTCAACGCACACTTCACCCAAACCATACTATCACTAGCTAAACAACACAACCCCCCTCCCCTCCAACCCACACATTCAACTAGTAATCTCCCCACTGCTTTCTCTTTTTCTCCTGTACCTACCTCCAACATAAAAAAACTCTTAACTAAACTTAAACCCACCAAATTAGCAGCAGATAACCTCCCAAGTGAATACCTACAAATCGCAGCTGATGCTCTGGCCTACCCAGTATCCATCTTGATTAACCGATCTCTGTCAGAAAGTTATGTTCCCACACTGTAGAAAGTATCACATATAATTCCCCTCCACAAAGGTGGACCCTCCACAGAACTAACCAATTACCACCCCATAGCTATTCTCTCTCCACTCTCCAAAATAATAGAGAGTTGCATACACTCTCAGGTCTCAGACTACCTCCTTACTAACAACCTCCTTTCCAGTACTCAGCATGGTTTCCGACCAAACCATAGCACCACCACTGCCTTACTTTCCTTTACTAACACTATCCTTCAGCATAAAACAATGGCTATCTCTCCTCTGCTACTTTCCTAGACCTATCTAAAGCATTTGACATGATCCCACACAAACAACTTATCTCTGTCCTCAATAACCTATCCTTCTCACAATCAGTCACCAACTGGTTTCAGAGTTACCTGTCTGACCGCCAACAATCCGTTGTATGGCAAAATGACATATCTCCCCAACTACCTGTCTCCATAGGGTTCCCCAGGGATCCATCCTTGGACCCCTACTCTTTTCTGTTTACACCAATAATCTAGCCTCTGCCACCAAACATGGCACACTCATACAGTACGCAGATGACTCAACCATCATTTGCTCAGCCCAGTCCCTACCAAAACTGCAAAAAGTCACACAGGAAGCCTTTTCCTCTGTTGAAACTTGGTTTCCGATGCCCAATTAATACTCAACCCAAACAAAACTAAACAACTCATCTTCCAACCCACCAAACATACTCAAAACAACTCTCACTTTAACATCTCAGCAAAATACAACACCACTATATACCCAACTGAACACACCAAATTGCTAGGAGTGGAAATAGACAATAAACTAAAATTTGACATTCACGTATCCATGACCATAAAAAAAGTCCACAAAAAATTAGGAGCGTTATACAGAAATAAGCAATTTCTCACCAAAGCAGCAAAGATTTCAATAGCAAATTCCCACCTTATCTCCACCCTACTTTATGCCTCTCCAATATATAGCAACCTAAGGCAATGCGATCTAAACAAGCTAGAGACCTGCTACAACAAAATCGCCAAATTCTTACAGGGGCATCCTACCGTAGTCACCACTGTCTCTCACTTGCTGAATTGGGCTGGCTTGAACTCCCTCACCTCCTTCAGTGGTATCAACTCTCACTCACCCACAAACTAGTAAACCATCCACTAAATGTCCCATCCCTCCAGAATCTACTCCAACCCTATCGCACCACCAGACCACTAAGATCCAGCAACAAAAATCACTTGCAGATCACTAAAGACAATAACTCTGCTGGTGAACCACTATTCTCTTGCACCGTAGCCAAATTATGGAACTCCCTTCCACCCACAATTACCTCGGTACCATCATTTACCCACTTCAAAACGTTACTAAAAGCGCACCTAAAAACATGTTGGCTATGCCCTTGAAACTCCCACTCTAATATCACCCACCCCATCCAACCACTACCTTTCTTTCCTCTCCACTAACTACCTTGATTATAAAAAAGGTGTCCCTTATTTTTTTTGGAGCAAACGTCTGAGTTTTTTCTAACAGATCTTCTTCCACCATTCAGCATTCGCATATACTAAGTAGTTGGTTCAAGATATTTGCATGCTGTAAAGCTATTTGCTCAGTGTGTCTTTTTATACCTTTATAATATATATATTACCATCTCAAAAGTGCTTACTCCTCTCTCTGTACTCTTTCTTTTCTAGACCGAATACCCCTCTTAAGTATTCAACTGTGGTACCCACCTTAACATTCTTATAAGAAAAGTGTAGTTTGGGTCTGAACTGTCTGCAAACAGCTTTGAACCCAACACCACTTCTTAAGTATATTCAAATCATGTGTACTACTTCCATTATTCTCTATAAGAAAGCGAAGTCCAGGTCTGAACTGTCTGCAACAATCAAGGTTAACCTCTTGAACCTAACACTCCTCTCTAAGTATTCAACTGTGGTACTACCTTTTAAATATTTCTTCCTATAAGAAAGCAGAGTCTCGAATCAACTGTCTGCAAACAGCTACAGTTAACTTTTTTTGAACCTAACACCACTTTAAGTATTCAAATTGCAGTACCACCTTTTATCATTCTATACAGTGTTTAGTCCGGTCTGAACTGTCTGCAAACAGCTACAGTTAACTTTGAACCTAACACCAAATTTTAAGAGTTCAGAATGGTGTACCACCTTTATCATTCTTGTAAGAGTGCAGTTCAGTCTGAACTGTCTGCAAAACAGCTACAGTTAACTTTTGAACCAACACTAATTTTAAGTATTCAATCAAGTGTACCACCTTTTATCATTCTTGTAAGAAAAGCCTGAACCGGTCTGAACTGTCTGCAAACAGCTACAGTTAACTTTAAACCTAACACCACTTTAAGTATTCAATCGTGGTAACCACCTTTAACATTCTTATAAGAAAAGTGCAGTCCTGGTCTGAACTGTCTGCAAACAGCTACACTTAACTTCTTGAACCTAACACCATTCTTAAGTATTCCAACTGTGTACTCACTCCCAATATTCTTTATAAGAAAAGCACAGTCCGGGTCTGAACTGTCTGTAAACAGCTAAAGCAATTTGAGTATGTGTCACTCTGTTTGAGCCAATATTCATTTTCTCTGACAGCACTTTTTTGCTTTTGTTGTGGCAGCCACACCCCACAGACACAGACACACACAGTAGACACACACACACACACAGACACACACACACAATACACACACACACACACACACACACACACACACACACACACACACACAGACACACAGACACACACACACACACACAGTCACACACACACACACACACACACACACACACACACACACACACACACACACACACACACACACACACACACACACACACACACACACATCTTTCCACTTTCTTATTCCCTTCTCATAGCAAATAGTATCCATAACTGATCAATACTGTGTGTTTGTTAATTTAAACTGAGACCAGTAGCCTACTGATACGAGTTATCCTGTTTTTCCACCTTGAGGAAATGGTTAAAAATTATAACTTATAGTTTCAGAGCAGTCCTTGGTCAATTGTGTGATTGCTTTCTTAAACACCAAACTTGTTCCTTTGCTTTGGCTCATTAGCAGAAGTACAAAAACTGCCTTGCTCACACCCTTGTTCCTCCCTCTCCCTGTTTATTACCTTAAGACAATCCCAAAGTTAATAAATATTACCTGTGGCAGGCACCATTTTAGAAACTACAACCACACCTTTGCCACTATCCATATAAAACTCATTTTATCAAGTTAACTCTGTTAACTGATTGTTTGTGCAACCCTCATATGAGCAACTAACAGGGTCTCTACCCGCTTTGCTCCCCACCCTTCCGTATGCATGCCTCCCTTCAGTGGTCCCACAGCTATTGCACTCACAAAGCTCCTCCCACATCTTTCCCACAGTAGCCAACCACAGCGCTAACTCCAACACTACCTCCCTCCATCTTCCCACCACTCACTGTCCACATTCCTCCTCAATCCTAACATGTAACACAAGCATACCTTACCTATGCTCACTGCATGCATTCTCCTTGCATATCTTTTACATCCTATCAAAGCTCCATCATTCCCCCCACTCAACCACTACCACTGTAGTACTACTACACCACCACTTATGTCTCACTCCACACTCAGCTCCTCCCACCAGCTCAAGAACCATCCCTATACCCCACCTCCATATATTCTGCCAACTATATTACTTAAACATAAAGCATCCCTACAACTTAACATAGTAACCCTCCCACCATACCTATTACCTCCACAGAGCACAATCATAAAGTTTCCCTTATAAACAAACACAGGTTCAAAAACTGAAAAACTAACAACCTCATGCATATCAAAATCTAGCCCTAAGGTGGAGACATCCACTCCAACCCTGGCCCCTACCATCTGCAACCTTCAATCCTCATAATCAGACTAGAAACCACAACTTCTCTCCTTATTACAGCCAATAGAAAGCCAAGTGACTTCCTTTCTACTACAGCCTAAATATTAGAAGTGATATCCAACAAAGTCCAATGAACTCCATGCCACCATAGACTTGTACTCCCCAGATATAGTCATCCTGACAGAAACCTGGCTAAAACTCTCGTGCCCCTCACATTACCAGTGAGCAAATACTCCCTACAGGTTACTGACATACTAAGAGTAGACCCTAAACAAAAAAGGAGGTGGTGTAGCTATAATAATTAAACAGCATCTAAACATCCAGATCTTAAAATCATCAGCTCCACAAATAGGCAATGAAGAAATAATATATACCAGTCTCAAAATAAACCAAAACAAAACCATCAACATAACTGGATGCTACTTCCCACCTGGCCAAAACATCCCTCCACTAGAAAACCTCCTCAGCTGGTCTACCCACCATCTCCCCCAAGAAACTATCATTTTAGGTGATTTCAATATTGACTGGCAATCCTGTTCTGGCAACCATCCAACCCATCATGTAAACCTTCATGGCTTCACCCAACTAGTCCAGTCACCAACCAGGATAAATAAAAACTCCAGCAAGCACACTACCCTGGACTGGATACTAGTCAGTAAGAGCCCCCAGTCATATATAACAGGCTGCTTATCAGATAGCCTCAGTGATCACTCCCCAACATTCCTACTCAAAAAATACCTATACCAGCTAAACCTGTCATCTACCATCAAATACGTAAAAACTAAACTTTAACCCACTCACATTCATCTCATCCTCAAAGAATGTAACTGGCATCCTCAAAGTACCTCAGTCTTAATGATGCAGTTGAATTTTTAATACTACCTTTCTGAGCATCCTTAATTACCATGCCCCATAAGACTTTCCAGAACCAAAGCACAACCCTCCCCATGGCTACAGAAAACCACTAAGTCAGAAATGAAAAACAGGGATAAAGCCTGGGAGCACTGGCAAAACTAAAACCCTCTTAACTAGACAGAAATTCCTAGAACTATGCAATAGAGTCAAAAAGCTAATAAAACAGGACAAATTCCAATACTACCAGTCTGCCCTAGACTCTCTCAAACACAGCCCCAAACAATTCTGGTTCTCCATAAACTCCATCCTCCACCCAGGTAAAGTCAGTACCCTCCTCCTAACGTCCCTCACTCTTCAGAAAATATTGCTACCTCATTCAACACACACTTCACTCCAAACCATACTATCACTAGCTAAACAACACAACCCCCTCCCCTCCAACCCACACATTCAACTAGTAATTTCCCAATTGCTTTCTCTTTTTCTCCTGTACCTACCTCCAACATAAAAAAACTCTTAACTAAACTTAAACCCACCAAATTAGCAGCAGATAACCTCCCAAGTGAATACCTACAAATCGCAGCTGATGCTCTGGCCTGCAGTATCCATCTTGATTAACCGATCTCTGTCAGAAAGTTATGTTCCCACTGTAGAAAGTATCACATATAATTCTCCACAAAGGTGGACCCTCCACAGAACTAACCAATTACCACCCCATAGCTATTCTCTCTCCACTCTCCAAAATACTAGAGAGATGCATACACTCTCAGGTCTCAGACTACCTCCTTACTAACAACCTCCTTTCCAGTACTCAGCATGGTTTCCGACCAAACCATAGCACCACCACTGCCTTACTTTCCTTTACTAACACTATCCTTCAGCATAAAACAATGGCTATCTCTCCTCTGCTACTTTCCTAGACCTATCTAAAGCATTTGACATGATCCCACACAAACAACTTATCTCTGTCCTCAACCTATCCTTCTCACAATCAGTCACCAACTGGTTTCAGAGTTACCTGTCTGACCGCCAACAATCGTTGTATGGCAAAATGACATATCTCCCCAACTACCTGTCTCCATAGGGGTTCCCCAGGGATCCATCCTTGGACCCCTACTCTTTTCTGTTTACACCAATAATCTAGCCTCTGCCACCAAACATGGCACACTCATACAGTACGCAGATGACTCAACCATCATTTGCTCAGCCCAGTCCCTACCAAAACTGCAAAAAGTCACACAGGAAGCCTTTTCCTCTGTTGAAACTTGGTTCCGATGCCCAATTAATACTCAACCCAAACAAAACTAAACAACTCATCTTCCAACCCACCAAACATACTCAAAACAACTCTCACTTTAACATCTCAGCAAAATACAACACCACTATATACCCAACTGAACACACCAAATTGCTAGGACTGGAAATAGACAATAAACTAAAATTTGACATTCACGTATCCATGACCATAAAAAAGTCCACAAAATTAGGCGTTATACAGAAATAAGCAATTTCTCACCAAAGCAGCAAAGATTTCAATAGCAAATTCCCACCTTATCTCCACCCTACTTTATGCCTCTCCAATATATAGCAACCCTAAGGCAATGCGATCTAAACAAGCTAGAGACCTGCTACAACAAAATCGCCAAATTCTTACAGGGGCATCCTACCGTAGTCACCACTGTCTCTCACTTGCTGAATTGGGCTGGCTTGAACTCCCTCACCTCCTTCAGTGGTATCAACTCTCACTCACCCACAAACTAGTAAACCATCCACTAAATGTCCCATCCCTCCAGAATCTACTCCAACCCTATCGCACCACCAGACCACTAAGATCCAGCAACAAAAATCACTTGCAGATCACTAAAGACAATAACTCTGCTGGTGAACCACTATTCTCTTGCACCGTAGCCAAATTATGGAACTCCCTTCCACCCACAATTACCTCGGTACCATCATTTACCCACTTCAAAACGTTACTAAAAGCGCACCTAAAAACATGTTGGCTATGCCCTTGAAACTCCCACTCTAATATCACCCACCCCATCCAACCACTACCTTTCTTTCCTCTCCACTAACTACCTTGATTATAGCAAGCTCAGATGCTCATAAGCCTAGTACTTATTATACAGCAGGAACTTCTCATTGTAACATTTGTTAATGTCTGTTATGTACTTCACAGATAAAGATTCTAGTTGTCTACTGATGTACTATGTTCTTCATCTGTAAATATGTTGTAAGCAATTGCTATGTTAAATTGTTAATCACTATGTAATCCAATGTAACTACTGTCTGTTTATTTTAACTGTGGAGCTTTTCTCCCCGGGCCTCCGCTGAAAATGGGCCTACGTCCAGTCGGGCACTCCCGGTCAACAAATTTAAATAAATAAATAAATAAGTACATGATGATAATGATATGATAACTTGTGCATCTACCTTTTGCCAGTGAAAGCAGCCAAAGGTAGGTCCATGTTTATGTACTGGACTTGTTTAGATATGGTGTAAATTGCCAAGTCCAGGTACTGACATTTTATTACCTGGAATTGAAAAAGATGTAGTGTATGTGCTTAGATTATCCAAGGAAATGAATATTGTTTATGATACTGCATTATAAGAGAAAAAAAATACCTGATACCTACTCATTCACATGGTGGAGAGACGTGACCGGTAAGGTTGGCATATGGCCATGGAATTGCTACGCACAGCTGTAATGTAGGAGAACAAGTCCTGTGGAATGCAAATAAATCTCTTTGGCAGCTGAACAGTCAACAGTGTGGTATGTTTAACAGCCACGTAGTAAAAAAAATGACTGCATAGTAGGAGACAGGATTCAGATTAAACAAGTACCAGTATTAGCAAGTCCACAAAGCAAACGGAAACAAAGCTAAATGCTGTGAGTAGAGTAGACCAAATCAAGTAAGCCATGTATCCTGAAGACAAAGATGCGCAAAGTCACAATGGTGCCAACCACCTTCTCATAAGTAATGCTTGGAGCTACTGACAGCGGCTGCTGTGAAAAAAGAGGAGAGGCCATTTAACATGAAAAAAGAAAACCTTTCAAGTCAAAACTCATGGGATGCAAGTTATGTGTGACATACACTGTGATCTGCGTGCATTTCTATGCACAACATGTCACACTTATCCTTTCTGAGAAGACATGCTTGAGTGGTCCAACATTTCAAAGCCAAATAAAGAAAATTGCTTTGCAGGGTCAGTTCAGTGGTGCAACATGGAATACTGACTGATGTGGCCGCATTATTCACCACAGTAGTCATGTTCAGATCTTATCATTGTTTGCTCTTTCCATATATTTGAAAAGTGAAAGTTAGAAGTGAGAAAGTGATGGTTAGTAGTATATCCGGTGGCAGAATCCACCATATCACACATGCACTGAAGTCTCTCAACAAAGGGTAATGTTATGTCAGTCATAGTCCATACTGGAATGAATGACTTGAGAGGTATCTCTTAGGACTATACAAAGAAAAACCTGAATGAGCTTGCTGATTATGTATCCCAGGGAGGTATGTACCTAGCCTTAAGCAGCATTCTACCATCACCCAGAGTGATGATGCAATACAAACAGAACAAGATCGACTTGTGTGGCTGCAGGGGGATTTAGTACCTGACAGTCTGTGAAGATATTATCGACAGACAACAATATGTTGTCAGAGATGGCCTGCATCTGTCTCAGCTGGGTTTCATGCTTCTGCCAAAGGCTCCTGCCTCACGCATATAATGCCTATTTAATGAAAACTGAGTGGGACTACCAAAATAAAAATTTCAACATAAAAAAAAATTAAATGTCATGCCACTGAATGCTTGGAGTGTAAACATGAAATTGGACTGATTGCAAGCAGTCCTATCCCTGGAAAATGCTGACATCTGTGCAGTCACAGAAAACTGGTTCTAAGCTGTGGAGAGAACCCAGCCTTACCTGATTACTCATGCCATCATACATTGAGACCCCAAACTGTGGGCTGTAAAGCCAAAGGAGGCGGAGTTTAAATATACATTAAAGACATACACACCTCCAGGCTAGTAAACAGTAAGAAAAGGAGACACTACAGGTGCAGTTAACAACTGACAAGACCCCTATTCAAATCGTAGCTGCCTAGCGGTGCCCAAATGTGAATTAAGATGCCCAATCTGCATATTTGGACCTGTTCGAATCTATCAAGATCAAACCCTTTACGCTGATCCAAGTTGATGTTAACTGCCCAAACATAGATTGATGAGTGTGTTACCCTAAAATATCTCAACTGTTTAGAAATCACAAATTACATGGACTTCCTCCAGCTCAGTTCAGCACATAGACTAATATTTAATAAAAAGAAATGGCCTGTTCTAACATCCTTCCCCCATATACCCCAAAGAGAACTCTCAGATTTGAACAACAAAACTTAATGTTCACAAACCTAAATGTCTTGCTCAACAACTCCTCCTCTCCTTCTCCTTAGATAAGAAATGGAACTCTCTCCCTTCCCCACTAAGGACAATGTCAAACACAAACAACTTCAAAAATCAGCTTTACACCTACCGCTCCAAATGGAATATGCAACTGCATTCTCCCTACCTTGAAGTCTGTAACCCAAAGCCCCTGGGAGGCTATCCTCCTAAGGTCCTAAGCACCTTATAGCTGGCTATAACCTTCTATAGCTAAAATCCCATACGATCTCTCGCACTCTGTAAATATTGTAAATAGCTTTTTACTTTAACTTTAACTGTGTGAATTTGTTAAAATGTATCTGCTTGATATTTTTCCAGTATGGGCAATATTGCTCACACTTTGTATTACGTGATACGCATTTGTACTTGTACTTTTATTTTTATTGGACTGCAATCTTTACTGTAAGCAGTATAATGGAGCTTTTCCACCAGGCACTCAACTGAATACAGGCTCTGTGGGCCCTGTGGACTTCCGGTAATCACTCTAGAAATAAATAAATAAAATGACTGAGCAAGGAATTAGATGAAAGAAAAATATGGCCGCAAGAAAAACTGTCAGAAGCTTCAAATGAATGTTTGTGTTCATTGATGCAGCCATATTTGTAAAAACAAAGAAAGATTTTGATCTGTTTGAAAAAAGAGGCATCTGAGGAAGTGCAAAAATATAAACAACAAAACCAAGAGGTATTTGAAAAGTATAAAAAAGAAATAGTGACATGGGAAAGAAAGAGATTAGAACTGGTGCAATATGTATGCAAAGGAGAAAGCCAAATTAATCAATTTAAAGAAGGCATTCCTAAAGATATTGGAAGAGAAATACAAGTTAAGGCATCCTGATATGGAAAATTTCACAGTACCAAAATAACATCACAAGGATGGAATGTAGAAAAGAAGACTAGTAATGTAGAAGTTAAACAAGTAGAAGTTGGAGTTATGGGGTAACTACGAAGGGAAGGATTAGGTGTAGAAGGCTTAACACAGGTTATATCACAGTAGGATGGAGTAAGTCCCCAAAGTAGGGAGAAACAGGAGGATCAGGAGTAATCTGAAGAAGACATATGGACATGGAAAAGAAAAAGAGATTTAATATGGTGTAATATTTATGCAAAGGAGAAAGGCAAAGTAGCCAATGCAGGAAGAGCAGCACCAAAGATATGTGAAGAGAAATACAGGCAAATGAATGGTCAGTGTACCACAGACTCCCCCATGTTTGGAATAGACTCCCTCTTCACATCAAGCAGAGTACCTCTTTACCCCTTTTTAAGTGCAACATGGATAATTGGAAGGGAAAAAATATACCCATGGGATTCCCCGCATGTCCCTGCATGACAGGGGCACTGGGTGCTGAATTGTCTAAACATGGGCTAAACTCTCAGCTGGGATTATAAGGGCCTCAGGGCCAATAGCCTAGTAACCTCCTATGATCTTATGATCAAGCAGAAATTGAGATTATGTAGTACTTTGGAATGACATATCAAGTGCAGACACTGTAGACAATGGATCTGCAGTAGATTTTATGAAACCGAGGTGCCAGCTCGACACGTTTCAACCTTCAAACGAAGGCATCACACGAGCGTTCAACACACTCCAGGAGGACATGCAGACTCCACACAGAAGGCACTCCCAAGCCAAGCATAGAATCGAACGGGAGAACCTCTTGCTGTGAGGTAACAATGCTATCACTGTACCACCGCGGCATATGAGACATCAGACATATATTCTGACATCACTGATTTCCTCAATATATGCTCATAGACACTGTAGACAATATATTGGGGAAACCAGTCAAATTTGAAGCAATTGTTCAGGTGGCATTTGTAGAGATTTTGGAGTCTTTCAACAGGAAACCAATGTAAACATTCATGTGAAGCTGGACACAAAGATGGAATGGGAAATTGTGGAAACTAACATAATGAATGTTTAGGAGTGAAAGTCCAGTGAGGTCCCATGTGATAAACAGAAGACACAGGATGAAATGGACAAGAATGTGCCACAAGAAGATGCTACACAATGCACACAGGAAATGGAAACCAGTAAATATTCCCTCAGTTTAAAAGAAATGTAACTGAAAGAAACAGACTGGTGATGGTCACTATAACACAGAAAGTCTTAAGTTTGATAACCAAAAATGAATGCAGTGCTTAGAACTGTTCATAGAGATCCATGCCATGTAATGGAAGTAAATGAGATATATTATCCATCACCTAAATAAATAACTGAACAAGTTCTAACACAGAAACACATGTTAGTGATGGAAAGGAAGGGGAGATATCACATGCCATCATGGAAGTATGCAGCAGCGGCCTTAGGTCAGCTAGTACCCTAGGCAAAAGGGCTCCACAGTGCCCCCCACACCATCCAGGTGCCCCCAACCTGGTCTACCTACACCAAATAAATACTGGAAAAGCGTCCTGAAGCTGGGAGCAGTGCCCTATCACTAGTTGGCCTATACCTAAGGCCGGCCATGGAAGTATGGAATATAGAAAACTGTAAAGCAATTAAGACAATTGTGTCACCAAAAGGAAAATAATAACAATAAGCAATGTACTCACAAACCACAGCTGTTTTTTTAGTGAATTGTGACACAAGGTGAAAGGAATTGAAAGACCACCAAGAAGAGGAGAGAGAGACATATTGCAGATTATGTGGATCCTGTGGAACTTAACAAATATGCTAAATGGATACAAAGAGTAAAAGAAAGAATAAGACATTTTAGCGACACAGGATATGAAATGGGATGCAATAACTGCTGGAGATATTTAAGCACAGTTAATAGAAGGGTATAATTAGGAAAACACAGGCACTGATGCAGTAGTTTGACTTCTGGTTAACAGATATTAACATTTTTGCAAGAAAAGGTAGCTATCAATAAAAACTGTTCACATGCGAACCCTAAACCGGCAAGAACATGGCAAGCAACAGGAAAAGCAATGCTCTTACTTAAGAGTTAACCTGCAATGCTCTTACTAAAGAGTTTACCTGCACTGTGTAATAATCACTGTCGTCCGATAAATTGCCTTCCGCTGAGGTATAAACTCTGCAGAATAATTCTTGTTGATAAAGTTTATGTTCATGCACAAGAATACTCAATTATGGAAATGGAACAAACGGGCAATGAAAGAACTGCATAAGGAGCAAAGGATCATTTGTTGGTAAATAAAGTCATGGTGGATAACTGTAAAAAGGGTAAGAATGTATGTATGGCAAGGAGTGACCCTAAAAAAAAGCATTGAAAAGTATACCACCAGCATGGGTAAAAGATTGCTTATAAATGTATAAGAGAAACATGACACTGATCAACTACATTACAGGGATCATGAAACAGTGGCAGACCACTTGGCAAATTAGTCATGACAAAGGACAATTGATTATTCCAGGGATAGAAAGTCATAAGGGCTATTCCAGTTACCACCTTTAGTTGCTGTTGCCCTCATTCTGTAGGAGAGGACGACTTAACAAATTAGGCCATGCCTAAATATTATGCTCCTGTAAAACAGCATAGTGTAAAGACTTATCTTCTCTCTGTTGGTGATTTACAACTGTATAGCTCATTAGATGACTAACAAAGCACAACAGCAGGTAGTCTGAAATTTTTCACCTGACATAAGAATGTCATTTGTACTTGATAAATATGCCAAGGCATATTCCAACAACTGGAACGTCCACAGAGGTTCCTCACTAAATGGAATAAATGGCTGCCATGGCCTTGGCCATGTACTGACAGTATGTTGTCATAATTTTTTCTCTGTCTTGTACCACTGTTCCTAAGAAAAATTGCAGAGCAATGTTCAGTCAAACAGAGACACACACATGCACACACACACACACACACACACACACACACACACACACACACACACACACACACACACACACACACACACACACACACACACACACACACACAATAATAATTACAGGTAGTGCAAGACCAGTGGTAGCACTGTGGGGTACCCAACAAATGTCAAGTTGGGTCCCCTGGGACACTTCTAGTCTAAGTGTCATCCTGTTACTACCAGGCCACCTAACTTTTTAGTTCATGCTGTACTGTTTTAAAGGAAGTATACACCTAAGCAACTGCAGTGACATTTGTTTTTGTATTGTGAGCAGCCTATGTACCTCACCATGTTGTAACATCTGAAAGAAACACATACACAGCCAATGGCATGTAGTCATAGCAATGATTCATTTCAGCAACACTATGTACAAGGCTAGACCTAGGTGAATTACTAACCTAAGCATTGCCTTCCACAACCCCATCACAGTACTCATGCTCACCCCCAGTATCAACACATTATGCAAATTATTTTGTATCTTCCCTGTCTCAAAGTTTAAATAACTCTACACCTTCTGTAGAACCAATGATTTTCTATGTGGTTTGACATAGATGTTTTTTCTGTTTGTACAACTCTTTCCTGCAGGGATAACTTGAATGGAAAACTAGGAATTAGGAAATAAATGAAGTGTTACTGCTGAACATTACTTTTCCTTGAATCCTTTCAACACATTGTTACTTACCAAGACAGCACAGTGGTAACTGTTTAGGAAATAACTGAATTAAGCAAAGGTGACCAGAAACCAAAGGGTAACAGAAGGTATGTCATGCTTTTTTTAACATGTTGCCAAAGTTTGAAATCAATGGTTGGCTAAAAAATCTGCAGCCCAAAAAGAATGTCAGTCATAGATATTTTCTTTTAATAAAGACGTAAGTTGAGACAAAGGGTTAATGTTCAAAGCTAAGACAACCACAAGGCATTCTATAGCTATGTCAAGAATCTAAATGGCAATGCTCAGATCTGCTCTGAGCTACAACAGAATGAGATTAAATATACTGATCCCAAGGATATTGCCAATATTCTGGCAGATTGATTCAGTGCAAACTTCACCCCCCTCTTACCCCCTATAGGGCCCATCTCAATACCAAAAGATTGCCAAATTCCGGTAATAATGGCAACACAGGTAAAAAAAATGCACCCTCCAAAGCTAAGAATACAGTATCCATGGGACGAGACAACATCCAAGGCTGTGTATTACATGAACTGCAAAATGAACTGGCACCTCACCTAAGTATCATGTTTAATCATAGCCTCACCTCAGGCTTTGTGCACACTGAGTGGCACACAGCTACAGTTATCCCACTACACAAGGAGGATATGCCTTGGATCCCAGGAACTACTGCCCCATTAGTCTGAAGAGCCTGATCTGCAATGCCATGAAATGTATTATTATGGAACTTATAAACAAAGACATTGGCAACCTTCAAAACACTGGACCCCATGCAGTTTGGGTTCGTGAAGGGCCAATCTTGCCTCCTGAACAAGATTGACTTCTTCGAATTAGTCTCCAGAGTTGTGGACAAGGGTAAGGTAGTCTACACAGCCTTATCTGGACCTTGCTAAGGCCTTCAGCACCATCCCCAACTCTGGAATCATAGATAAACTTACTAAGCTGGCCATTAATCCCTCCATCACTCGATGGGTTGCCAACTGGCTTACTGCCATAACCCACACTGTAAAAATAGCCGACTCCAAATTCAGCTCCAGACAACTGACAAGTGGAGTACCTTAGGGTTCAGTCCTGGAACTGCTCTTGTTTGGCATATACTTCTCTAAAGTACAGGCCAACACTAAGGGACTCTAGCTAGCAATGTTTGCAGATGACTGCAAACTGGGAGCCATTATTGAATCCCAAAATGATGTGGATATTGTACAAAAGGGCCTTACAGAAACAGATGCTTGGTACCAGAGCCATGGGCTCAAGCTCAATGCCAAGAAATGTATAGTTGCCCCCTCTGGGAAAAAAATCTGTACCTGTGAATTACCACATATGTGGCAGTACACTAAATGCCAAAAGTGTGATAAGAAACTTTGGGACACAGGTGGACAGTAGTCTCACCTTCGATAACCACATCATCACAACAGTCAGGAAATCCTTCTATGTGGCATACCTCATCACTAAGGGCTTTTCATCCAGAAAAAAGAAGGTCATTGTCCCACTGTACTCATCCCTCATTTGACCCATTATAGAATACAATGCCCCGTTTGGTATGTACCTCTCAAGACTGCTGCAACAACTGGAAAGAGTGCATAAATATCTCAGTAAATGAATCACAGGCCTAAAGCAGATGCCATATGCTGACCCCTTAAAACAACTCCACCTATCCTCTGTCACATATAGTCTACTTAGAGGCGATCTCTGCTTAATATACAAGGCTATGTCAAACCCAGAGCTGCTGGACATGCTACATTTAAAGAAATCCAAATCCCTCAGAGACATACGCTCCAGGGATCTAAACCTTGTCATCACAATGAATCCACAAAAAACAGGACGAGCTGGAAACACAATGAGAGACCGCTTCAACAAAATAGTGGTATTTATTTGAACTTGCAATAAATAAATGCCGCTTTTCGGCTAAATTAGTATTTAGCCTTCTTCAGACAAACAGCAGAAAAGTGCATTGTAGTTATATAAATAAGTTGATGTAACCAATCAAGAGCAGATGCATTTGTTTAAGTAAACGTTACTATAGTAACCTTAAAAAAGAAAAAATGTGTCACTAACCAAGATATTTTAAAGAAATATAAAGCATTAATGAACAAATATGAATACTTTAAAAACTCATAAATGTTAAATAGAGTTACATGTTCGACATGACATCGTAAGCTAATTATTGCAGTTCTCCTATCATACAAAATTATTTGAAAAAAATATATAAAAGGAAAACATTTAAACATTTAAAAACATGCAATTCTAAGCTAAAACATGTCTTAGAACCTAATGGCTTGTGTTTACTTCTAAACAAATATTCTGAACAAATATATACACCAGTTTAGAGGAACAAAATTATTGTGTGATTGAATTGTTAC
>NC_056749.1:385061307-385119329 GCF_019279795.1 Protopterus annectens
GTTCACTGGTACATTGGCCTTGTATTCAGTGGTGAGGTTTAGATCCCTAGAGCATGTGGCTCGAGGGGATAAGGTTTTCTTTAAGTGGACCATGTCTATCAACTCTGGGTTGGACATGGCCTTGTATGTCAGGCAGAGATCACCTTTGAGTAGGTAGTATGCAACCTAGTACAGCTGGAGTTTCTTCAGTCGAGCTGCATAGGGCATCTGTATGAGGCCAGTGATCCTCTTGGTGAGATACTTCTGTGGTCTTTCCAGCTGTTGCAGGTGTCTTGTAAGATACATTCCAAATGGGTAGTTGTACTCTATGATGGGTCTGAGTGATGAGTAGAGGGGGCACAATGACCACTTTTGACCTGGATGTGAACCCTTTTGTGATTAGGTGGGCCACGTTGAAGGATTTTCTAACCACTTTGGCAATGTGATTATCAAAGGTGAGATTACTCTCTACTTGGGTCCCCAGATCCCTTTTTATGTCTTCCATATTTAGGGGACTAACACCTATGTGGTAGCTTGTGGGTACTTTGTTTTTTCCAAAGTGTATGACCATACACTTTTTGGCATTTAGCTTGAGGCCATGATTTTGACACCAGGTATTCGTCTCAGCGAGACCCTTTTGGTGGATGTATGTGTCGGCCGGAGAGTCAATTCTAGCCCCTAGTTTGCAGTCATCTGTGAACTTGGTCAGCCATAGTCCTCCTCTGCGTGCCTGTATCTCTGATAAGTATATGCTGAACCAGAGAGGTCCTAGGACAGAGTGCTGGGGAATGCCACTTGTAACCGGTTTAAAGTCGGACCTAGCTCCCGTAACTCTCACCGTGTGGGTTCAGGCAATGAGTCAGTTGGCAACCCATCTTGTGCTGTAGGGGTTTATGTTCAGGCTGGTGAGCTAGTCTAGAATACCAGAATGGGGAATGGTGTCTAAGTCCTTTGTGAGGTCTAGGTAGCCTGTGTACCACCTTTGCCTCATCTATAGCCTTAGTAACTGTCTCAAAGAAATCTAAAGGATTAGGAGGCATGTTCTGCACTTAAAGCTGAACTGGGTAGGGTCCTGTGTTTGGAGGTTCCCAGTGTCTCTTAATGAGTTCCATGATGATGTGCTCCATAGCTTTGCAGACCAAGCTAGTCTGGCTTATAGGGCGATAGTTCCCGGGGTCTGTGTGGCTCCACCTTTGAGGATTGGAATAACTGTTGCTGTGCATCAGTCTATGGGGGTACGTAGCCTGTGGAGAGGCTGAGTTTGAATAGTGTGTTTAAGTGAAGGGTTAGTTCATCTTTGAGCTTGTGTATGACGCAGTCTGGACACCATCTGGTCCCATTTCTGCTGTGTTTTTGGCTTTGGACAGAGCTGTTTTAACCCAAGTGTCTGTGATTTCATGGAACTCTACATTCTTTGGGTATGGTAATGGGCCCTTTTGGGGGTGAGAGGGGGCAGAAGTTTGTGCTGAACCTGTCTGCCAGGATGTTGACGATATTGGTCGATTCAGTGTATATTGTGCCATTCTGCACTAACTCCAAGCAGATCTGAGCATTGTCACTTAGATTCTTGACATAGCTAAAGAATGCTTTGTGGTTATCTTTGGAGTCCTTGGCAATTTTTCTTTCAAGCTTGCCTTGAATAATTTTATGAGGGATCGTAGTTTCTTGCTGATACTGATCAAGGATGTCTTCCCTTTTTGGGATTTTCCTCTTTTCTGTACTAGTTTCTGCATTCTATTGTATAGCTCATTTATGGCAGTAGTCCACCAGACTGGTTTCCTTTTCTTGGAGGAGTGAGTCTTGGTTTTGCTTGGGGTAGCACGATCCATCCATTCTTGTAGGTGCACGTAGAATGCATTAGTAAAGGATTTTCCAGCTTGGACAGCATTATCCTTTCACATGGGGGCTTTGAAGCTTTCCACCTCAGTCTTAAGTAACGTGAAGTTTGCTTTTGAAAAGTTTTTCATGGTGGTTTCCTTGTCCGGGGGTGGTGGCAGAATGTGGATATCCATAGTGATTTGTTTATGGTCAGACCTAATCAGCATGGGGTTGACCTTCCATCTGGAGCACCGGTACCTCATGTTGGTGATGACCAGGTCCAATATGTTGTCATCTCTGGTGGGAGTGTTCATCAGTTGAACCAGGGCATTTGAGTTTATAAATTCTAGGAAATGTTGGGCAAGGGAGTTAGTACTTGAGTAGTTCTCCCAGTTAATGTATGGGTAATTGAAATCACACAATATTAGGGTGTTTGATAGGACCTTTTAGTTTCCCAGTGTTTCCAGAAATGTGGAATGTGGAATGGGGGTCCTGGGACATGGTGGGTGATCTGTAGCAAGCTACAATTTGAATTGCAGTTTTGCCCATTGTTAGTTGCACATGGATGATCTCTGAAGCATTGTGCTGTGCCACTAACCTGGAGGTGTGGGTATCCTTGATGAATATGGATATGCCCCCACGTTTTGTATTTCAGTTCGGGTTCTGTGGCCAAAACGTATGGTATGAGTTGTAGCCTGGTAGTGCTGGGGTGCTCTCTGGAGCCTTAAACTTGGTTTCTGTTACTGCACATATATCGATTTTGTCCATACATAGGAGTGCCTCGAGTGCGTGCATTTTGAGGTTTATACTTGTGGCATTGAGTAGCATTACCCTCAGTTTTTTGTTAATTGTGCTATTTACGGTGGTGGCTTTGTCTTTTGAGTCTTGCCTAAAAAAGGCACTATGGGGGTGGCAATAGCCTTGACCAGTATTTGAAAGCCTAAGGGTGACAGGTGCAAGCCGGCTCTAGTGTGGCAGCGTGGCTTGTTGAGCATGTCATCCCAGGAGGACAGACACGGATCCCCTTTGAGTGACACCAGAAACTTAGCCAATTGTTGAAATCGAGAATTTTTTCTTTATATTGTGGTATAATTCTTGGTGAGGGCAGGATGCTACTCAGGATCAGGGTCATACCGGCCTGGGCTACATTATCAGAGAGCTCTTCCATGTCTCTCTTCATGTAGTCCAGGAAGGTATGGCTCAGGTCATTCACACCAACATGGACAATGACCGAGTCATATTTGTACTTGTTATGGAGTGACCTGAGTGCTTGTGTTATGTGGTGGATTCAGCCTAGTGAGTGGGATGCCAGTGTGCCTGACTATAGAGTCACCTATTACTAATATATTGGGTATGTTATTTTGCCTTAAGGGCTGTGATTGCATGGCACACTGGTTTTGTGAAGTGTGTGTTTCATGGATTGTGTTGGGGGGGGTGGAGGTTGCTTGGATGTTTGCTTTGGAGTTCTTTGTTGGTTTTGCAGATTTTTATTTAGAACCTCCGAGTATGTTTTCATGTATTTGTGTGTGTTTTTTTGCCAGTGCTGGTTTAATGGGTCTATGTGAGCCTGGTGGTGTGATGCAAGTATTTCCCTTCTCCTCTTGACTGTTTGATCCAGTCTTGGGTTGAGAGAGCTTAGCCTCCAGTTTGGCTGTATAATTGCATCTCCTGCATGTATTGGTGTTTTGTGGTAAGAGGAGAGGGTTGTCTGTGTACATGAGGCAGTTGTAACATTGCCTCAAAATGCCCAGATTCACCAGTTGGATTGGAGAGTACATCTGAAACTGCCCTTTGGACATACCTGGATAGGTACAGTGAACTGTTTTACTGGATGGCTGATAAGGTGGAATAGAGAGCCTTGTCCTTATGTACAGTACAGAAGGGTCTAGTGCTAGGGTTTATAGGTGCTTGCTATAAGTTTTGGGCAAGTGCCGGGCTGAGAAATGAATGGCTTGAGTGCTACAGTTGAAAGTTTGTCTAGTTCCAAGGGAAAAATTGAAGAGAAGCATTGCCCATGGTTCTTCTGTACTCTTCAGCGTATACCCTCCGAAGGCATTATGCTCAGTCAATCTGTATAGCTAAGGCAGAAGGAGCACTCCACAGTATAATGAACATAGTACAGCGCCATAAGCAGCATCAGCTTAACATGAGCAGTTTCAAACATCATTGCTGCTGCAGCAGCGATCACTGAGATGATATGTCCCAGGTCTGTTGGTGAATAGGTTACACCAGGTTTTAGTCATTTTTTTTTTTCATGCAGTGTCCATTCACAGGTCAGCCTCACTCTATTTATCTGTCCTTCACAGATGGGCAAGATGAGAATGAATCCTATCCCATATGTGTATCTTAGTCAAGTCATGTGGTACTGAGTGACACGTTGGGCACTTCTGGTTTACACAAATCAGGAATTAAGATGAACATAAACCAGTATAGGGACATGCATAATAGACTGTACAGCTGTATGAATATTTCACGTTGCACATCTTCTGTCAACTACAAAAGAATAATGGGTGATGGTACTTAGACGGTCTCTCTCTGTGTTCAAACACACATGCATACAAATATAAATATATATATATATATATATATATATATATATATATATATATGTGTGTGTGTGTGTGTGTGTGTGTGTGTGTGTGTGTGTATATATAGGTATCCAGAAAGCTTGGGACAAGTGAATACAATGTATTGTGAGCTCACTTTAAGTGTCCATTACTCGATTAGCTACGCAAATCATTGAGTTAACACTTTGGTAGCCCACAAATGATAAATACTCACTTGTCAAAGTGTTACAGGCAAGTGAATGAATGAAAGGGCACACTACTCTCTTCAGTATAACATGATAGCTAGATAATGTCACGTGATACTTTTGGGCAGAGATCAAGAGAGGGTCAGATCTGAGGTTGTTGCACAAGAACTGGAGGAAACGATGCATGGAGATCTGAGTGAGTGCGACATGTTTTTCAGGAGCGGCCTTAGGTCAACTGGAGCCCTAGGCAAAAGGGCTCCACAGTGCCCCCCACCACACCACCCAGTGCCCCATCCTGGTTTACCTGCACCAAATAAATACTGGAAAAGCACCCCTACTAGAGTGGCGCCCTAGGCGGCCGCCTAGTTGGCCTATGCCTAAGTCTGTGTGACAGGCTAGTCTTCCACTGTTGTGGGATACAGGATTGAAGAAAGAGTAGTTTGAAGAAATGTAGTAGTGATAGCGGGCCTTTTGAGCAGCAGGGAGGATAATTATGCAGATTCAAAGAAATCAGCTCCACAGGTATTTGGCTCCACAGTTTTTGGATGAAAATTTCTTGCCATCACTGAAAAGAACCCACCTATTTTTTTCTGATGCAGGAATGCATTCAGCTCCACAGTCTCATTGACAATGTGTATTGCAACAGTCTTGAGTCCAGCTTTCAGCTTGACCCAGCTGTCCTTCCAAAGTCTTAACAGAAATTGAATACCAGCTTTTACTGGGAAGTACTTGTGTGTGCTAAACAAGGTAATTAAGGAGGCAGACCTTTGAAAGCTGTACTCCATAGCATTGTCATGCTGTCCCAACTTCACATGGTCATTCACCTATTCCTCTGGAAAATACCTTGCTTTTAATCCTTACATCCTTACATATAGCATTTACTTTGTGCTAGGCTGAGTTGAGTAATCAGCATAAAGTAGTCACTGACTAGTTAGTAGCAGTTGTATTGTAGCTTGTTTCATATTGCAACTGAGCTTGAATTGATGCAAATGCAATTTCTTCATTCATGTCAGCTTTGTTTGAATCGGGTGCATAATGGTGTTGCAAGTTCCTCCCTCTGTTCATGTGGGATGCAGACTCACGTGATCATGTCCCATGGAGGATGTATTTCTTGCCTTTGAGAGAGCCGTAATGATATTTTCCCTAGATATAAGGACGAAGGGGTTAGGTGCTGGGGATGTGCTGAAGTACTTATGGCGGGAACAGCAGGTTATAGTTTTCAGTGCATCTGTCACCCAGCACATCTGCTATATATACGTCATTTGTATATGTAGTGTCCATGAACACCCATTGTGACCAGATCTGGGGGCTTCCTTTCAGGCTGCCATCATTTGTGAAGAAGGCCTTAGAATCATCTGTAGTACATGTGGCGAATTTGGAATCACAGTTTGCATGGCAGTATTTGACTAGTGCTCTGAATTGCTGGTTCAGGCTACAGAGACATTGCTTACAATTAGGAACCTGCTCATTCTGGGTCTTTGACAGCATTTATTTATTTACTTTGTGTCCTTGAGCCTTCATTTGTTTCCTGAGTTGCAGTTTGGATTTGTTTGCTTGGATTACACAATTATTGTTATTTGGTCAGTGTATTTTGTAAGCAAGAGTAATTGCGGTTAATACATAGTGTGTTGCAGGAGTAATCAAATATATCTTTTGTTAGATGTAAAGATGAAAACAGGCCTTGTTATAGGCGAGGGGGTGGGTAATGGCGAGAGAGTGCAGTCAGCTGCACAGGTAGCCAGCTTCAGAACAGATTGATATAGAATTTTTTTTTCAGTGGATACAGAGCCCCTCACACCTTAGTGATGCCGGAATCTATTTAGCTCCAGACAGTGTCACTGACAATGTGTATTACACCAGTATGAGTCCTACCTTGTGCATAAAGTAGCTCCCTTTCCCACATGTCATTACCATAAATACAATAGCTGCTATTATTCCAATTTATGTAAGTCAGTGACACAGGAGAATCAAAGAGAAAAGTACATGATCACTGCTAAGACTACCACTAGGGTGCCGGCACCAGTGCAGACAGTTATTTCCCTATGGGAGGGGTGAATCATCTCCCCTTGCATCACTATACATAGCACTTACCTTCAGTTAGACTGCGTTCATAAATCACCACAGTGTTCAAGACCTACTTGATGTTAATCGATGTCCAAGTGTATAGCAGGCCTTGTAATTTTGGCTGGAATTGTTGGGTTTGCAGGAAATAAATAGTTCTTAATCATGTCTAAATATTCATATAAAGATTTTAATATTTGTAGCCTGAAGTTAGGTACTGCATCTGGGCCTGGTGTTTTTCAGTGATGATCTTTTCTAAAGTTTGTTTCAAGCTCTCTCGCTGTTATTTCATCCCATTTCATATCCTGTAGATTTTAACTCATTCTCTCCTTTACTTTTTCAATACATTCTGCATTTTTTTGATGTTCCACAGGATCATCAATATTTCTCAAAAATGTATGTATTTCTGTTTGTGGCTGGTGTTTCATTTTGGTGTAATGAGGGAATAGTAGAGTGAGACAATGACTTATTTCTTCCTGGATGCCAAAGCCTTAGTAATGAGATGCGCCACATAATAGGACTTTCTGACATCAGTGCCAATGTGCCAGTCAAAAGACTGGTTGCTG
The DNA here is from genome assembly GCF_019279795.1 of Protopterus annectens. NCBI lineage: Eukaryota > Metazoa > Chordata > Ceratodontiformes > Protopteridae > Protopterus > Protopterus annectens. Next base: position 385,068,484 of record NC_056749.1, read on the forward strand.
TCAACCTGTGTTCCACAATCTCTTATAATGCTTTCTGTGTTCAGTGGACTAAAATCAATGTGGCAATTCATGGGGACTGGGTTCTTCCTGAAGAGTATGACAACAGATTCTTTGGCACTGAGCTTAAAGCCATAATTCTGACACCAGTCATTGCTGTCATTGTGGCCTTTCTGTAGAATGTCAGCATGAGTTGGGGAGTTAATAATAGCTCCCAACTTGCAATTGTCTGGGAACCTTGTCACCCAGAGTCCTGTTGTGTATGTCGGGACTTCTGAGAAGTACATGCTGAGCAGCAGAGGACCCAGGGCCGAGCCCTGTGGGACTAAACTTGTGACTGGTCGGCAGTCAAAGTAGGAGGTTGCTACTTTCACACTGTGTCTTCTATGTGTGAGACAATTTGCACACAACCCAGTGATATAGGGGTTCACAACTGGTTTGGTGAGTTTATCAATAATTGCCGAGTGAGTAATATCAAAGGCCTTGGCCAGATGGAGGTAGGCTGTATGCACTGCCTCACCTTCATCCACAGCCCTGGTGATAGACTTAAATAAGTTAACCAGGTTGAGCAGGCATGATCTCCCTTTCATAAAGCCAAATTGCATGGGGTCTGCAGTTTGGAGATCTTGAAAATATTTGTTAATCAGTTCCATTTTATACCTGTCACTATCCCTGACTTCAGAGACCTTCCCTGATTTTGCCTTATGATTTTGCTCTGTACTTTGTAAAAAGTGTGATTTGCTGGTATATTCTTCAGGATTACAGACAGTCAGTAAATCTAGACATCAGAGTTTTATACATCTTATTGTCCACAAATATGATGCAAAAGATGTTGTTCTATCAATTTTTAATTGAATTAGAGTAACATTTCAAATGTCTTCTTGATTTTGAGCCTTTATTCTGCTATTATTTTTGGCACTGAGTAGATCTCCTCAGCGAATTGAGAGTTATAGTAGTTGGTGTCCTAACAGCATTTATAAAACTACCTGAAAGAGAAAACCATCCCCCAAATATTGGCAGCTTCAGCTGTTCTTAAATAATCCCAGGTACGCACCAAGTTTGGTCACTTTGAGCTGCTGATCTATAGTGCTTACCTTATTCATGTAAATGATCAGCTTTATACTAACAGAGTCATATCAGAGCCCTGTTTAGGTAAATGAGCAGAATCACAAAATTAGTACATATTTTCTTCTCATTTTTCCACAACCAGCAGCAATTTTGTGAGGACCCACATAGTTACAGATGATTAAGAAGCCACTGCAACCATGGGTATTGCATGTATGTAAAAGCTGGATATGTTGTTATTCTTACTGAACAGAATTTCCACCAGCAGAGATTAACTAAATTAGGTCACTGTGTCAGTGGTAAAATGTCTAATGGCATTGTAAAGCTTGTTGCTTGATAAAACACTGTTAAAATAACCAGAAATATATTTGAAATTTAAAGGAGATAAAAATGCTATTACCCACCTGGTTTATTAAGTAAACAAGGCTGCTTTGTTAGCTGCTGTTGGTTTGACAAACATGCTCCAAAATATCAAGATAACTGGATGTGCTTGGGGGCCCCTCAGGAACAGTGGTGCCCCCAGCAACCACACAGGTTTGCTGGTCCCTAAAGTCGGCTATGAATGTAACATATGGAAAAACTGACTCACGCAGTGCTGGTGTGCCAGCAACCTGAGTTATGAACATTGTCAAGTTTGTAAGCATAATGAACTTTCAAAGTCTCTTAAGTGTGCAAGCATAGAGGTACTTGATTATAAGTTTAGTGATTGTGAAAATCATTCACGGATTCCTTTGCTAAAAATAAAGAAAATGCAACCAAACAAAACAAGCAACTAAAAAAGAATAAAGAATAACTAGTTGTCGGAATACGAAATACAACTGAACGAATGAAAGGGTGGAGCTTTAACCCATGCTATCTATGTCGATGGCTGTGTAATATGTAACATATCTTTTGGGACACTGATGCATATGTCACATACCTTTTGGTAGATGAACAGTGAAAGCATGGAGGGTGAGAAATGGTGATAAGTATGCAGCCAGATTAAAGGCACTGTTACTTGTTTTGTCTATGAAATATGTTTGAGACAGAAAATCTTGGTCCCCTGTTGTGTGAGACAGGACTAATTATAGATACCTTTTGTAAAATGGAAAGATGAAACAGACATTGAGAGAAGTGTGGAACAGGGAATGAAAGATAAATGCAGTCAGATTCCCAGGTAGCCAGCTTCACAGCACTTTTTTTTTTGTTTTTTTAAATTTAACCTAGTTTCAGTTGAAATGAACCTCCTGTGGATTCTGAGTGAGTGAGGACTCCATTCAGCTGCAGACACTATCAGGGGCAATGTGGATTACACCAGTATGAGTCCTACTGTGTGCATAAATTGGTTTGCCTTTACCAAATCTCATTAACATAAATTCAGTAGCTGCATTTATTCCAAAGTACTTAAGCAGATTAAACTTGGGGATCAAATAGCCAGACATAGGATAACTATTATGCATACCTCTGTAGTGCCTTTACCACAGGAGGTGGGTGTTTCTCTATTCATGAGAAAATCATATGCACTTTGATCATTATACATAGGATTTGCATTCTTTTGGGCTGAGGTATGCAGGCACCACAGTGTAGTAGATGTACTGTTTCCTATCAAATATCCATGTTTATAGCAGGACTTTTGATTTTTTTAATGTTATACATGTGAGTACAAGTGTTGGTAGACTTAACACAACTGGCTATTGGAGCAAAGTAACAAAATCAAAATATACAGAAGGAAAAAAACATAGGGCACAATAGAAAGTGAGTAAGCTGTACATGTCACAACCACAACCGATATTTATGTGCATCAAACTGGATATTAGCAAGCAATGAATTGCAAAAATTAGGGGAGATAGGAACTGTTGACAAATCAGATGACTGTATTGTAGGCTTACAAAATACTTGCAATTGTACGTGGTAATAAAAGTAAAAGCATGGAGTGCTGTGGTCGGAAGCTAGAAAGTATAACAATATGATAACATGAATGCTACAGGTTGCGATGGCTTTCTGGCATTTGGCACCCATGGAAGGTGTACATTAGAAGGATCTGAGCCAGTAGTGTTATCACCTGAACAGTATGTTATCGTGATGTACTTTTCTCCTGTTCAACCTCAGGGTCAGGGACTTCTGCTCTTGGGTAGTACATCAATAATGTCTGACCTGCATTTGGTCATACTGCTGAACATGATATCTGAGAGAGATGACATGATTCCAATGTCAGAGCCATCTGCAAACTAGCTTAGACATAGGTCTTCAAGTATGTTGAAGAGATAAGTATCTCAGATAAAATGAGTTGCCTGCAGTAATGTGTGTGTGTGTAATATAAATGGTTGCTATGATACCCTCTGGTAATGATGAAGCTCTAGCAATACATAGGTTATTTCATCCACCGGTTTTGCCATCAGTCTCCCCACAGAGTAATTCATTATTAAGTTGTACAGCTTAAAAACTAATATAAAACACCACAACGAGTACACCTAAAAGTGCTCTCACACTGCGACAGTATATAAAACTGAAGGCAATGAGATGTATACTTGTAATCTCAGTTTATTAAAATAGCAGCTAAAAACAGCATTAATCATAACAAGGACAAACAAATAAGTTAAGTGCTTTCACCCAGCAACTCTGGGCTTCTTCAGAACTGAACACATAACACAATCCAAGTGTTTTAAGCCTTTTCTGGAAATAAACCTTAGGAAAAGAATTTATGATCATATATACTGTATTAAAACCAAAGACAGTAATAATGCACTGTACAGACACATTGAAAGGGAAGGAAGTGATCACCATTTTAAATTTATAATACTGGAAGTGATTAAAAATGACCCTAAGGGTGGTGATAAAAAAAAGTTTACTTAGTTATAAGGAAGTATGGTGGCAAATATTGTTAGATGCCACCACACCCCCAGGTCTAAATGAATTTATATCCATTAAACCCTTGCTAATGTTCTCTAATTAATGATTTAAAAAAATTTTTAAAGATTTTTATACTAATTAACAATTATTGTTCTTATAACATCAAGAGTAATGTATTATTGTGATTGGGAATATTTCATATGTTATATATATTAGTTCATCAATTTGATACATATTCAATAAATTTATTGGTGTTAAGTATAAAAAAAATTTATATTTTTTATAGCAATACCTTATACTTAGAATATAGTTTTTATGTAGGAATTAATGTATACTATATATCAGATTTTTATAGATTATGTTTATGTGGACTGTTATATAATCTATTTTATAATAATATTATTATTTATTATAGGATTTGATGTGTTTCATGACTACTAATAACAGTATAATATTTGGTAATGACCTCATTTAAATTGTGACCCTAGTACAAGATATATTTATATTTACTCGTACCAGCAACAGATATTTGTTTTTGTAGCAACTATCCCTTTAAATTTGAGGTTTTTGAATTTTTGGCGCCAGAAAAGGCTTAAAACACTTAGATTGTATTATGTGTTCAGTTCTGAAGAAGCCCAAAGTTGCTGGGTGAAAGCGCTTAACTTATTTATTTGTCCTTGTTATGATTAATGCTGTTTTTAGCCGCTATTTTAATAAATTGAGATTACAAGTATACATCTCATTGCCTTCAATTTTATATACTGTCGCAGTGTGAGAGCACTTATAGGTGTACTCGTAGTGTTTTATTTTAGTTTTTTGTTGTCATTAACCTCGCTGATTCAGTTGTTGTCATTAGCCATGGAGCACACCGGTGCATCACCTACAAGAGGAGAAATACCTACACAGAATGTGGGCATAGAGGACATTTCCCATATTCAAGATGATATCAACATTTTAAGGGGTGAACTGAGCAGTCTCACCCTGATGGTTAAACAATTTATACAGAGCGGCTATCCAGTTCCTGCATCTCAGCCAGGTTCTATTAAGAAGTGTTGTGCGTGGGTTGAGTGTACCAACTCCGCTAATTCTGAGAGCCCCATCCCTTCTGGACATTCACACCAAAAGGTATTGGGTGACAAAACTTGTGAAGGGGATATTGTGAACCAGAATATTATTAAACCTAGTGTGCGTAAGGAAGTTGTTTCAACGGACAGTTTAGAAAAAACAAAGGACAAGGGGACTGTTCAAGGAGAGGGTTAAATACCCTGGATATTAATGAATCCTACAATCATAGAAAAATTAACCTCTCTGATTTTACATTTGATTTTTCTTTATACGATATTAATGATGAGGCCATCAGAACTGGAGCTAAACCTAAAAGAGCTTTGCCTGCTAAGACATATTCTACTGTTGCTGGTCGAACTTCACAACAAGATAAAGGTACTGCTAAACCCTCCTCCAGTACATTATATTCTGCTGTACATAAGCATCGAGTTGGTGACGACAATAAATTTAATGAGTTCTTGTTGTTTAATCACGGTGCAGATGATTTTAAAGGGGAAGAAAACAGTTTTAAAATGGACAATAGAGAATATGACAATTTGAAGACAATGATTTATTCACTTGGTAAAATGTTAAAAAGTATTAATGGCATAAAAATTGAGAATGCATATTTGTCTAGAAATCTGGAATTGAATATGGTACCTAAGGGCCTCAGATTTTTTAAGTTGCCCTTGGGTCTTGACTTCACTTTTAATATGGAAAAAGAGTTAAATAGTTTTTTTGATAAATGTGGTTTTGATTTTATGCATTTATTAATTAAACACAATGATGAGAAATTGAGTAAACTTATTATTTAGGCTGAAAGACCGAATAATAATATTCTTATTGATTTATTATTCTCCCAATGGGATAATTTGTATAACAAGCAGTATCTGGAAGCCAAAAAATGGGTTTCCAATATTACACAGAGAAATATAAAAAAAATTGAATAGAGAGAATGAGCAATATATTAATATTAAAGCATATATCTGGCCTAACATGCATTTTAGGAAACATTTTAACGATGATATGGATACACATAAACAGCGGATGGATGATGGGAGGTATTCCGTTCATCAGGAGGATATGGTGATACTTACCCTAATAGACAAGATTTTTTCAAAAGGGATTTTCAGAGGGTAGGAAAACAATACACACAACCTTACCAAAACGGATATCAGAAACCCATGGGGAAGAGAGGGTATTAGATCATGTTAAGTATCACATTTCAGAAGATGTTCATAATAATAGCAATACACATTTAAATGAGATTAAAATTAAAGGGAAAGTATATACTTATAATAATTTCAATGCTTTTAATTATACTGATGTGTATATAGACAAAGTACATTTTGATTTATTCACTAAGGGAGTGAAATATATCCCAAATCCTAAATTTGATTTAGTAGGCACTATAATTGATTTTAAAAAATTCATTAGGAAAGTTAATTTAGATGTCTATTTTAACAATTTGGGGGTACATGAGAATGACAATTATGTTCATGAAGGTCATTCCAGTATACCTTTTAAGAAAGTTAGTAGGTTTGTTCCACCTAGTCACCCTGTTATTGAAATGTTTGAGAACATTATTATTAGGGAAATTTATCATGGGTCAAGAAAATTAAAACAAATTACCTCCACCAGCAATTTAACATATGAAGAAGTGAAATTATTGTGTGACCTTAGAGATAACATGAATATAAGAGTGATGAAACCTGATAAGGGTGGTGGGTTTGTTTTATATGATAGTACGGAATATACTAAAAAGTTATATGATTTATTGCATTATTCTGGCAATTATACACCCATTTCTATCAATGAGCTGAATATCGCTTATCAAAGAATCAATTCATACATAGAGGAATATTATTTAGAAGGGAAAATAACTAGAGAGACATATGACTTTTTAATAGTTAAATTTCCTAGGCTAGCCACCCTTGTTGGTATACCTAAGGTTCACAAGGATATTTATGATTCCCCCATTTCGACCTATTGTCTCTGGTAGCAAATCCAAGACCTTCCCTATAGGTAAATACATCGATTTTAAACTAAAATCTTTATATGACAAAGTTCCTCACATGGTGAAGGATTCCTGGTTTTTTTAAGAAACTATCCTATCGACATGAAATTTGATCATGTTACATTTCTTATGATAGACGTAATAGACTTATTTTCCTGCATTCCAAAAGATAAAGGGCTTGAAGCATTTAGTGCCAGTATTTTTAAACACTCCAATCTGGAATGGGAAGAAATCATGTTATTGAAAGAGATGATGTCTATAGTGTTGGATAACAATTACATCTACTTCGAAGGTGAACATTTCAAGCAAACCAAAGGGGTAGCGATGGGAGCCGCGTGTGCTCCCATCTATGCCAACTTGGTTATGCTCCATTGGGAGGATTCAACACTTTTTGTTAGTGATTATTACAAACGTGAAATATTATTCCAGATATTTGGATGATATATATATATTTTATGGGATGCAGATAACACCACCCTAGAATCCTTCATTAATTTTTTGAACAGAAGTAGTGAATATTTGAAATTCACTTATGTTTATAACAATACTGGGTTACCTTATTTGGATACATTCATTCAATATCAAGCTAATACTCTTACTTCTTCTATACATAGGAAAGGCACGTTTTCCAATAATTATTTACATTTTAATAGTTGTCATCCTGAGCAAATGAACAATATATTTAAAGGACAATGTGTAAGAGCAGCTCGTATGACATCTAATGATGAGTCATTAATTACTGAATTGGACTTTATTAAAGAGTTATTTACACAAAGAGGTTATCCCTTACATAAGATGGAGCATACTATTAAATACATATTACAATTGAGGAACTATAGATTTCAACCATTATTGGGAAGGAAACTTGGTCTGACTACACATGAGACACATATTCCAAGAAAAGAACACAACACCAGTTTTGAATGTGGAGGGATTTCAAAAGTCCTTTATTTTACAATTTAATTTAGTAAGTCATATTAAGAGATTAATATATGATTTTTGGTATTATATAACTAGAGATACCCAGCTAATTAAAATTATAGGTTCAAAACCATATTTTATATTTAAAATGGGAACTAATATAAAGCAAATATTAGAACATAAACATGTTGGAATAAAAAACAAGTTGATTTCACTTCGCAGCCCGAGATGTGGTACCTGTAAACAGTGTAAATTTATGTCCGAAGAAACTACTATACATCTAAGTAAAATAGAGTTACTGTGCACAGGAAGGCTGGGAATTGTAACACTAAGATGGTGATATACCTGAGTAATTGTCAGCATTGTGACCGTTTTTATGTAGGAAAAATGGAAAGAAACCTTAGGAAAAGAATTTATGATCATATATACTGTATTAAAACCAAAGACAGTAATAATGCACTGTACAGACACATTGAAAGGGAAGGAGGTAATCACCATTTTAAATTTATAATACTGGAAGTGATTAAAAACGACCCTGAGGGTGGTGATACAAAAAGTATGGTGGCAAATATTGTTAGATGCCACCACACCTCCAGGTTTAAATGAATTTATATCCATTAAACCCTTGCTAATGTTCTCTAATTAATGATTTTAAAAATTTTTTAAAGATTTTTATACTAATTAACAATTATTATTCTTATAACATCAAGAGTAATGTATTATTGTGATTGGGAATATTTCATATGTTATATATATTAGTTCATTGATTTGATACATATTCAATAAATTTATTGGTGTTAAGTATAAAACTTTTTTATATTTTTTACAGCAATACCTTATACTTAGAATATAGTTTTTTTATATAGGAATTAATGTATACTATACATCAGATTTTTATAGTTTATGTGGACTGTTATATAATCCATTTTGTAATAATATTATTATAGGATTTGATGTGTTTCATGATTACTAATAATAGTATAATATTTGGTAATAACCTCATTTAAATTGTGACCCTAGTACAAGATATATTTATATTTACTCGTACCAGCAACAGATATTTGTTTTTGTAGCAACTATCCCTTTAAATTTGATGTTTTTGAATTTTTGGTGCCAGAAAAGGCTTAAAACACTTGGATTGTATTATGTGTTCAGTTCTGAAGAAGCCCAGAGTTGCTGGGTCAAAGCGCTTAACTTATTTGTTTGTCCTTGTTATGATTAACGCTGTTTTAGATGCTATTTTAATAAATTGAGATTACAAGTACACATCTCGTTGCCTTCAGTTTTATATACTGTCGCAGTGTAAGAGCACTTATAGGTGTACTCGTTGTGGTGTTTTATTTTAGTTTTTTGTTGTCATTCACCTCGCTGATTAAGTTGTACAGCTTAATAAAGAATAGAGAATGGTGAGTGGTGTGTAATGTACTCCTAGGTCATGTAAACCTGTGTGGATGACTGTGACCACTATCAATATTGTTAAGTTTATACTATATTTATTGAATTTGACTTTTTTTTTTATTTTATTCTTTATTTTACATTTGTTAACCGAATTAGTCTGGCTGAGCTTTTAGCTCATTTTCAGCAGAGACCCGGGGAGAAAAGCTCCTCAGGACTAGAAAACAATTTATTAAATTTTAGTAACATAGTAGTACTAATCAGGATCTTACAAGCAGAGACCTGGAGAGAACAATAGCTCCTCATGCAATTCAGTTATACAGAGTATTAACAACTGGCAAACAAGTATGTGAGTTGTTACAAAGTTTTAAACAATTAGCAGAAGAAAATGTGACTAGTTACAATATTATTTAAGCTGCTTAGAGCAAAATGAGTTAATAGTTAGGCAGATGCTTATTTAAAGTGGGTAGGATGTAGTCGTATAGGAGTTTGGAAACAAGAAAGGAAAGTAAGAATGGCTAGTAGGAGATGTAGGGGAGGTAGAGTATAGGAGACAGACTAGACAGGTAGGTTGTTTTGAGACTGTAAGAGTGGTTGGAAATAGAGGAAGGGAAGAGGTACAAGAGGCAGGAGAATAGTGTTAGAGATGCATTAAAGGTGAGGTGGTGAAATAGGTGAAAGGATGGTGGTTTCAGGGCAGTTGGCTACAGTAGCAAGACCACTTTGTTTTTAAGTATTTCCTTGTGGCTAATTTGAAACTTTTGCTATGCTGGAGGGATTTTATTCCAAAGGGGAGTTGGTTCCAGGATGTAGCTGGGTTATAGTTATAGAGAAGGCAGCCTATTTTGGTTTTGGATTTGTAGATGTCTAATAATTCTTGATTTGAGCTGCATAGCATCCTTGCAGGGGAATATTTGGATAAGATAGTGGAGAGGCTGGGGCAGAAGGAGGGTAGGTAGTGGATAGAGTGGATGATTTGTAGTTGGTATAGTTGGAGCAGCTGCGGGAATTCTAGCCAGTCTAGCTGCTTGAGTGCTAAGCAGTAATGTGACTTGTAGGTTTGGTTAGCTGCAGATCTGGCAATCTTATTATAGGTAGTTTCAAGCTTGGAAATAAGTGCAGAATTTAGGTTTGTGAATATGTGGCAGCTGTACAGGAGTGTTGGGAGTAATAAAGCCTAGGAGATAATTATTTGGGCAGTGTTAGTTAAGTATTTCTGCTACGGAAAAGGTGTCCAAGTTTTTGCTGATTTCTTTTTACCAAGTTAGTAATATGGAGATCAAACTTAAGCTGATCATCTGACTTACCTTTAGTTTTGAACTGGTAACTGTTAGCATATCAATGTAATCCTGTTGGAAAAAACATTAGGATGTAGTTGGGTACAATGATTACTACTGCTGCTATTACTGCAGCGTAGACAACTGCAGGTAGGTCATTTGTAGTAACGGCTGAATTCGAGATTCTGCCAGTGACAGCCACTGTCAAACATGTAGTTACCTGACTAATGCGTTTTCCTGCTTCTACAGTGCTGGCATATGTTTTCTAGCTTATTATGCTGTTTCAACGGATAACAAATTGATAGTAATATGTGCAAAGCAAATAAAGAAATCCATGAAGATCGGGAGTATATGAAGGGATGGGTTACAGAGAGCAAGTGTCATCAACTGTACCATAGATAGTGCAGCAAAAGTGTTGTTGTACATATTTCTAGATGGTCACAAGTAGTGATGTGTTGAGAGGTAGCATGTTTTCTGTGTAAAATGTTATTACTGTTACAGGATGTCACACAGAATATGCATAAATTCATTAGGAAAACAAAAAACTTGTATAGCAGCAAATTATGCAATATAGGCTAGGCAGGGCACATGAAACTGATAGATATGTGTACCCTCATCATGGTACTATGACAATGGGTGTGTGTTCATGACAGTATTCTTTGATAAAAATCATATGTGGCAGGCAGGTATGAGGCAGACATTGAGCAGCATTTCACTGTCTTCATGGATGATGCCGCAATACCAACAGAAAATGATATCCCATTTGAATTTTTTCCCCTGTAATTTGTCCTCACGGCTTAACTGCACAGTGGCTTGTCACAGTTTCATGGCCGCTGTAATGTAATAGCTTAATACAGGGTATATGTCTCAAATGTTTAAGCATTCTTTCATACCTGAATGTGAGATACAGCCAAATGGTTTTCTGTAGTAGATTCATCCCCTATTTACACTTTTCCCTTCATGAATTTTTTTAAAAAAATGGTCATTGGTTCCATTTGACTTTCTTTTGTGATCCGATGCTCCTACTGCCATGATTGATTTTTCTGCTAAATGACTATACACTGTCGGCATCAATTTCAAGTGTATAGTCTATACTTCATCCGAAGGCAAGTTATTGGTGTGTATTGTTTACAATAGATTGCATGTTCTCTCTGAAGTAGAAGTATTGTTTTTACTTTTGATTGCCAGGTTGGTGTCTGCTGGGGTTGTGGATATAAATAATTCTTAGCATGGCTAAATATTCAAGTAAAGAATTCAATACTTGTAGCCCGAAGTTAGGTACTGCATCTGGGCCTGGGGTTTTCCTGTTATGATATTTTCTAAAGTTTGTTTCAAGCTGTCTGGCTGTTACTTCATCACATTTCATATCCTGTAGATGTGAACAACAACTCTCCTGTACTTTTTCAATCCATTCTGCATCATTGGGATGTTCCACAGGATCTTCATAATATTTCTAGAAAATGTATGTATTTTTGTTTGTGGATGGTGTTTCAGTTCTATTGCCATGTATGTCAGTTCTGTATAAATCATGTGTGTGTCATCAATAAATTGCTTGCGTTATACTTTTCCTTTATATTTACCTGCATATCTTCAACGTTCTTCTGCAGGTGCTTTTATTTTTAGTCAATAATGTGTAATAGTGCATGGGTAGATCCTGATCTGATTGGATACCGCACACAGGTTTTATCAGATGTATCTGAGTATTTTTATTGCTGTCTTCCCTCTTCTCTGACTGTGACACTACTTATATGAAATGCATTATAATTTTTTATATTCAGTACTGCCATGATGGCATTTGATTTCTTCCCTTCCTTTCCCTTATTGCCCAGTGTTTTTGTATATAACACTTTATCTGTCATTAGTTTAGCTGCAAATTAATGTTGCCTGTTTACTTCGGTTAATTTACAAAAATTTCTTTTGACATAATTAATTGTCGTGCTCATTTGCTTAATCAGATTTCTAACATTTTGCATATTATTGACTTTCTCTAACATTTTTTCTGTGGTCTTGATATGTCTACCCATCTTGATTAAATAAAGCAACTGTAACCTTTGCTGACCATTTGTTGCAGGGATTGTGGAGAAAGTTACTTAACATCTGCCTTTGACATATTGTCTTTAGCTTTATCCTGCATCATCTGTTGCTCTTTCATATAGCAATTCACGTGTCAATTAATCCATAGCAATGACTGTGTCATGTTTGCCAATGTGTCTTGCCCCTTCCTTTCTTGTGCAACTCCAGATGAATTTATGTACAAATTTATTCGTCAAGGATGTTGAGAATCTTCCTGTGGCAAGTGATCAGATGCCTCCTGTTGCACCTGTTTCTACTTATATTTTTAGGCTCATTGTCCCATCATGCTGTGGCATTACCAGTGTAAGATTTTCAACACTAAATCCTTCACTTATCAGGTAATACACTACTTCAGTCTTTATTTCTTTAACTTGCTCATTATTAAATCCTCTTTACTGCTTTCAAACTTTGTTTTCTTATTTTTGTGGTTGCGGTTGTGAAATGTTGTAAGTTCAGATTCCTTTGACTGTACTCCGTTCAGAACCCATCACTGTCAGAACTTGCTTCTCTTAGAGTGGTGAGAACTCCCTCGCCTAATTCAGTATAATCAGCTCCTAGTTGCCTATAAGATTATTCATCACCCTGAAAACATACCTTCCCTCACAAACATTAAGCATCCAGACAAAAATACCAGATCAGTTATATCCACCCCTAAACTGCAGATTCAGTTGGTACAAGCTAACAACCTCCGGAGACTCTGTTTGTGAATGTAGTTGGCAAAATCTGGAATTCGCTCCCATCTGAACTTACTATGAATCACTCTCTTAGGGAATTAAAAAAAAAAATGACCCAGTATTGTAAAACTAAATGGCTATGCTCTTGCTCTACACCCACCTAATAATTCACCATCACAAAATGTATCTGCAGCTACATCCTATAAGTACCTATCTTCTAACTTTAATTTTTGTGTATGCAATAAAAACTATACCATGATATCTGATGCACTGTATTTAGATTGCTTATACATACTTTTACAAGAAGTATTTTTAACATATTTGTACATACTCCAAAAATGTAGAAAATGTACTCCTGTATATTTCTGTAACACTTGTTATTGTCTTTATATATTTTCTAAGTTGGAGCTTTTCTCCACGGGCCTCCACTGAAAATGGACATGTATCCAGTTATACTATGACGGTAATTAAATAAATAAATTAATTAATTTCTGTACAACTATCTTTCATGCTGCTTTTTGGTATTTATTTGTTTTCCTTGATCATTTGCATAAATATTACAGCATAATAATCTCATTATACTTTCCCATGGCCATATTTCTTCATGTCTGTTTTTCCTACCTCTGAGGACTAATTGCTCCATGATGTTGTGACATATACCATGGTAGAACTTTTAAACTAAATCCTTCACTGTGGAAGTATTCCATAACTTCAAATTATATTTGTTTAACTTTTCATGTAGTAATCTTCTGCTTTTCATTCCCCCTTGGTGAGGTTATAATTTGTGTTGTGTAAGATTACATACCTGGATACTTTGCCTGTATTTCTCTTCAAATATCTTTGGAGAATCTCTATGGTTTTGATTAGTTTGGCTTTGTCCTTTGCATATTCTGGGGATTCTTGCATGATCGTAACAGTACGTAATTTCTTTCTTATCCTCATTAATCTACTGTGCCATCACTATGGCTCTTCCAGTTTTGGTGGACTACTACTCCGTTCGACAATGGGGTAGGGGAATCCTCCACCTGAATGTGACCTAACACCATTGTTGGAATGTTTCTGTATCTTGTAGATTCTACACTGTCATTTTTTCCTTTCCTGAAAACAGTGCACATATGAGGATCGTGGACTTTTTTATCCTGAGAGTAGTGTACCCATCTGTCCTTTATTTATTTTTTTAACCTACTTTTGTCCATGATGTATGCTATATCGAATACATTATAGACATCAGTATCATACCTAGTAAAGTCTAGCTTATTTAAAAAAAGCTGATTGCTAACCAGTACCTTATCTTTGACTACAGTGCACTACAGCTGATTTTGGTTCTTGTATGTATTTCTAGATTACAGAATTTTGTTGTTACACAAAATTGTAAGGAAAACAATTTCTTGCACTTGCTAAACACTAGAAGAACTCATGACTGGAGGTTACCAGTCTAATGGCCCTAGAGGCTTTTTAAGCCTGGCCATTCATGCACCAGTTCCTGTAATTGCCAATGCACAACAACTAGAAAGACTTTGGTGTATTGTCTGTGCCTTCCAGTGACTATAAGCTGCTGATGTCCATAAAGGCCAGAAGGGACAAGCTGGGGTGAATTTATGATTTCCCATCCATTGGTGCAAAACTTATTTGAATAGGCTTAAAGAAGAGGTCTGTTTCACATGCATGTTTTTTTTTCTTAAAAGGGTAATTTTATGATTATGGATTTTATGACCATGGTGGACACATGGTGATCAAAGTTCGGGTTACTGTCGATGTGAATTGTCAAGTCCCTTACCACTAGGGCTACTCCTAGGAGAGTGTTAACAATGTTGTAATGTATAGGGCTGGTCGCCATCCCAAAGGGTATAAACATACATTTTCTGGCATTGAGTTTCAGGCTATGTTTCAGGCACCAGTTAATTGTCTGTCAGACCCTCATCATGGATATCTTCATCTTTGGAGGAATCAGTCATTGCACCCAACTTGCAATCATGTGCAGATTTGGTCACCCCAATACCATCTCTATTTGATATGACTTCAGAGAAGTGTATTACAAACAGGAGACATCCAAGTGCTGATTGCTGGGGAACACCACTAGTAATGGACTATTGCTGTAGGTGTATTAGCACACCGATACTACATGTGTCCTACACATGAACCAGTTGACTGTCCATCGTGTTAAATAGGGATGTGTGTGTAAATTTTTGAAATTGTCTATAATATCTGAATGAGGTAGTATATTGAATGCCTTTGCCAGCTAGAGGTAGGCAGTAAACAGTTTTTGTCCATCAGGTTTAGCAGGTGCAACCTACCCTTGACCAAACCAAACTGGGATAGGTACATTCTTTGAATATTTCTTGTGTATTTATTAGATCCATGATAAAAACAAGGCCATGGAAAAGTTAAGACTAGTGCAACTTGTGGGTCTGTAGTTGCCTGCTTCATTTTTTTTTTTTGCAAGTATACCTAGGTTGGAGGGGCATCAAATGTTTAGTGACAGTTTATACAAATATTCCATCTTACCCAACGACCAGATTCAGTTAATCCTCGAGCTAACAGAGGTAGTCCTAGACTACAATTTTATTGGTTTTCAGGGTGAATATTTTCGGCCAACCAATGGCATTGCTATGGGGGCAGCATGTGCTCCCATATATGCCAATTTGGTCATGCTGCAGTGGGAGCAATGTTGTGTGTTCAGTGGTCCCTTTTACAAATTCATAAGTCTATATGTAAGGTTTCTGGACAATATGTTCATTCTTTGGGATGAAAGTAAGGAACAAATGGTATCCTTTATGGAGTTTTTGAACAACAGTTCCGATTACTTTAAATTCACATATGAATGGAACAAGTCCAGTATCAATTATTTAGATACTACCATTTTGTTAACATCAGATGGTTTTCAGTCAAAAATTTACAGGAAGGAGACCTGGTGTAACAGTTACCTGCATTTTAATAGCAATCACCCTATGGCTCAAAAGCTTACCTGGTGAAAGGTCAGGCTGTTCGTATAGCCAGGATGACCTCAGAGAAGGAGGAATTTTAGAAAGAAATCCATAATTTAAGTAATATGTTTATAGAAAGGGGTTATCCTGAAGAGGAAGTATTTAGGATTATGGATGAAGTTAAATGAGGTTGGGGTGTTACATATAAACCCCTGATAGGTTTACCTAATACTTTTGTGGATAAGAAAAGGGAAAATAGCAAAACTTTTCAAAAAGCATGTATAACCGTGTTTATTGTTAGGAGAAACTGGAGTCTACTCAAAACTAACAAGGAACTATTTGAGTTAGTGGGCACAGAACCTATGTTTACCTATAAAACTGGAATGAATTTAAAGAGAGTGTTTGAACAGGCACATAAATTTCAAGGTAGTATAAGGAAGGCTACAACTAGTTGCAGCAATTGTAGGCAATGTTCAAACATTTATAAGGAAGACAGCACTGTTTTACATAATGGGTTGGACAGTAAAGTGAAATACTGCAAGGGCAATTTTAATACAAGGATGATTGTTTATTTAGCTACATGTAGAAACTGTCCAGCTTTTTATGTTGGGAAAACCGAGAGGGCCTTGAAGGACAGACTGTATGAACAGTCACATGATATTAAAAACAAAAAAGAAACTAGTGCACTTTATAAGCATTCTGTGATATGCGCAGATTTTAAAGGTTTTAAGTTTGGCATCATTGACATGGTCAGAACGAATATTAGGGGGGAGATGTTAAAAATTTATTGCTAAACAAAGAACTCAAATGGCTGTTAAGATTGAGATCTAACTTTCCCCTAGGTTTAAATGAATACATTACTATTAAACTTGTATTAATAGCAAGAGCAGGGGATGTATAGGTATCTAGCAAGATATTTTAGTTAAACATTTATGGGTTCTTGGCTAGTGTCACTGATGGTATGGGTTATGTTTCACTATTTTTATTATTTTCATAATTTCTTTATTTTTTTAGTTTTTTTTAATTTTTTAATTTTTTTATTTATTTTTTTCATTTCATTCTTTATTATTTTTTTATATATACATATTTTTTTCTTTGACTTTCACATGAACATGGTCAGATGGTTTTTTATCAAATTTATGGTTAATTAGATATATAAAATAACAGTTTATGTGATTGTGTATAAAGTATACAACATATAACAAAAAGAGGTTAGTGCTTGTGATGGAAGGATTTTTAGCGACAGTATGTCTTTAAAACTTTGATTGTTCTTAATTGCACAATATATATAAGGATTAAGTATTGTGAATTGTGTTCATCTGATGAAGTCTTGGTCACCAAGACGAAAGCGCTCATATTTTATGTTATGTTACAATAAATTATATTTTCGGCCACCACTTTGGGTGTTGGACTTCCAGTTTATTCGTTTAGAGTCTTTTAAACAGTTTATATATATTTTCATTGTATACATCAGTGTCATACCTAGTAAAGTCTAGCTTATTTAAAAAAAAGCTGCTTGCTAACCAGTATCTTATCTTTGACTACAGTGCACTACAGCTGCTTTTGGTTCTTGTATGTATTTCTAGATTACAGCATTTTGTTGTTACACAAAATTGTAAGGAAAACAATTTCTTGCACTTGCTAAACACTAGAAGAATTCATGACTGGAGGTTACCAGTCTAATGGCCCTAGAGGCTTTTTAAGCCTGGCCATTCTTGCACCAGTTCCTGTAATTGTCAATGCACAACATCTAGAAAGACTTTGGTGTATTGTCTGTGCCTTCCAGCGACTATAAGCTGCTGATATCCATAAAGGCCAGAAGGGACAAGCCGGGGTGAATTTATGATTTCCCATCCATTGGTGCAAAACTTATTTGAATAGGCTTAAAGAAGAGGTCTGTTTTACATAAATGCTTTATTTTTCTTAAAAGGGTAATTTTATGATTATGGATTTTATGACCACGGTGGACACATGGTGATCAAAGTTTGGGTTACTGTCGATCTGAATTGTCAAGTCCCTTACCACTAGGTCTACTCCTAGGAGAGTGTTAACAATGTTGTAATGTATAGGGCTGGTCGCCATCCCAAAGGGTATAAACATACATTTTCTGGCATTGAGTTTCAGGCTATGTTTCAGGCACCAGTTAATTGGCTGTCAGACCCTCATCATGGATATCTTCATCTTTGGAGGAATCAGTCATTGCACCCAACTTTCAGTCATGTGCAGATTTGGTCACTCCAATATCCTCTCTATTGGATATGACTTCAGAGAAGTGTATTACAAACAGGAGACATCCAAGTGCTGATTGCTGGGGAACACCACTAGTAATGGACTATTGCTGTAGGTGTATTAGCACACTGATACTACATGTGTCCTACACATGAACCAGTTGACTGTCCATTGTGTTACATAGGGATGTGTGTGTAAATTTTTGAAATTGTCTATAATATCTGAGTGAGGTAGTATATTGAATGCCTTTGCCAGCTAGGGGTAGGCAGTAAACAGTTTTTGTCCATCATCCATGGCTCAAGTGGCCTTGTGAGCGTAGTCCACCAAACCAAACTGGGATAGGTACATTCTTTGAATATTTATTGTGTATTTATTAGATCTATGATAAAAACAAGGCCATGGAAAAAGTTAAAACTAGTGCAACTTGTGGGCCTGTAGTTGCCTGCATCTGTTCATGGTACAGCTTTATGTAGAGGGATGACCTTTAACGTACTTCATTCCCCTAGGGATGAGGTCTGCCTGGAGGTTGTGGATGAATAGACATTCTAGTGTGTCTGAGGGGTCAGTTTGCAAACCATATAGAAGGCACCCCTTGATGTTATTAGGGCTGAATGTTGTGGTGTGTTTAGCTCTGAAGTGCACAGTGAGTAACAGTTCTTTAATAACACTGAGGGGGGGTGTAAGTGGTAGAGGCTATTTCCTGGGGAGTAAGTAATCATGGTCAACTCTCATGTCATCTCCTCTATCTTGCACATTGGTAACTACTTTAGCAAATGAAATGTTTATGCCATGGCTTTTCTCTCTGGACTATAAGGGTGAGAGTTACACTTTCAATTACAATTGAAATGTCATGAAATCCCAAGAAAATAATTGTCTTTTATTGCATGCATATTCCTTTACAGTACAGGGCCTTTTTTGTTTCTAACTCACCACTATGACTTTCTACATACATAAGTTAGTAAACAGACACACACATTCCATTGGAAATAGAGGTTTCATTTATTTTAGAAAAGAAGCAATCAACCAGTTGATGGCTGCAACAGTGCTTTCCAGAAACTTGGCAAAAGCATGAAAAGTTTGAGATCAAACATATGGCACTTGAGGCTTTTTAAAGCTTATTTGAACAAAGAAATAACCCCTAGGGGTTTGAGAATCAAAACTCAACCACTGCTAAGTAAAATTGATGAAACTTTGACCAATGAATGGTATCTAGCCCAACAGGCATCCATGAACTTTGTTTGAATATTGAGTTCATATTATGAACAAACTATTGAAACAAATATTAAAGAGGTTGGTGACCTGTATGGTGAAGTCAAAGCTTATGAGGGACACTCACAATTTTCTATATATCTTAATAAGCTGTCAAAAGATTTGCTGTTTTTTGAAAAACAGATAAAGTACAAAAAAATTCAATTGGGATCTAACCAACTATCAAAGAGGACGACCTTTTGACACTGCCAAAAATGTTAGATTTATGGATACCAGATAGAATCCCAGTAGGAATTTCAAGAAAAGACCCAGATCCATATTAAAAGGGTCTCACACGTATAGCAGTACATCAGCAGATGATTCCTCCACTACAGTCACTGAAAAGACTAACACTGGTGAATCCCCGGTTCCTAAAAAAGCTAAGAACCAAGCCCACCCTTTAAACATGCCAGGAGGAGGGGTGGGAGAAAGCATAGAAGGTACAAAAATAGACACAATCAAGGGTCTTATTCAAACACTTATGAGACAATAGATGGAAATATTTTGTATATTTATCAAACTGTTTTAACCGAGGACCAAAAGAAACTTCTAAATAAAGGTTTGAATTTTGTTCCTGGGTTTTTTGTCGATGAGTCTGACATAGTGAATGACATTAATGATTTCTGCCACAGGATCAACCTCAAGCTATTCTTTGGGTCCAGATCTGACTCTCAAAGATCTAACGAATTCAAATTTCACAAATCTAACTTTGTACCACCCATGAACCAAAATGTAGCAGTCTTTCAACAAGCGGTACTCAGAGACATACATTTTAAGTTGGATCAATTTTCACCCTTGAAACATAATTTAACCAACACTGAACAACAGGCATTGCAGCAACTTAGGGACAATAAAAATATTGTCATCATTCAGGCCGACAAGGGTGGGGCAGTAGTCATCATGGACATGGATTATTATCTGGGGGAGGGAAATGGACAACTTTCCAACCCTTCCCATTACATGAAGATGCCTATTGACCCCACTCAACTTCAAGCAGGAAATTGATAACTTTTTGGACCTAGCTGTCTCTGAGGGTATTATATCTCATACAATGAAGGCACATCTCACAGTACAAGATCCACAGAAAGAAACACTATACCTGTTACCCAAGATGCATAAATGTTTCAACAAACCCCCTGGAAGACCAATTGTATCTGGTATGAGTTCATTAACAGAACCATTATCAAAATTCCTCACCTTATATCTCAAACCATTATTAGGCCTGATTTGTGCCAGAATACAGGATACCACACAATTTCTGCACATTATTGCTGATAACCAACTAGAACCCTACTGGCTACTCTGCACCCTGGATGTCAAGACTCTATATACCAACATACCACATTGGGCTGGATTGGAAGCCTTACAATTTTGGTTAGACAAAGCACAACTTCATCCCGTAGGTTTTAACACACTTTTGGTCTGCATGGCTGAACACGTTCTCAATAAAAATGTTTTTTATTTTCAGGGAGAATGTTACTGGGTACCACCATGGGGGCATCTTTTGCCCCATATATGCAGACCTATTCATAGGATATGTTGAGGAACACCTCATTTATGACTCTACACATAATTTGTATCTTGAGGAACTTGATATTTGGTGTAGATATCTGGAGGATTGTTGGCTGGTTTGGCGCTCTGATGAAGAATATTTAGCAGAATTTGTTCTATATCTCAACCAAAACAAATGGGGTATTGAATTTTCATCCACTCATGATAAAAATGAGATAAATTTCCTGGACGTGACTATAACCAGGAATCCAGATGACACTTTACGCAGTAAAACATTCCACAAATACCCCCAGTATAACAGCTTACTACATGCAACCAGTATGCATCCCTTGTGACTTGTTTTGGCGTTTTATTTGGTGGATGTCCTGTCGTGGTTTTGTCAATAAAACTGATTTTCCAGCAAAGGACTGAGCTGTCTTCCTCCACCGGTACATTTTTTAGTAGTCAGTATGCATCCCTACCACATCATCTGAAATATACCCAAGTCTCAGTTCCTCAGGATTCACAGAATTTGTTCTTCAGATAACGATTATGATGAATCTCAACATGATTTGTCTAACAGGTTCAGAGCTAGGGGCTATCAGGAACTTGACATCCAGGGTGCTCAACAAGTTGCTCTCAATTCTACCAGAACCTCCCTCCTTAAATATTTTGACAAGACTCGGACTGAACAGGATGAATCTATATGGTTCATCACAACATTTGGACATAACATTAACCTTATTAGGAATGTTATATATCCAAGTATTGGAATATTCTCACAGCCAATGAGGAGCTTATACCTTGGATTGGTGATGTATAAGTATGGATACAGAAGGGGAGGACATTAGGTTAATTTTTTTCACACTTCAAGAGGGTCAGTTCGGTTGGAGCCATACATCACCAATTAACCATGACAGACGACAAACTATGGGGTACATACCAGTGTGGTCATTCTCGTCATGTTCATTCATTTTCACATCAAAACACTTCACTAGCAAAAACACATAGGATTTTTGATATCAAATTCTTTGGCAATTGTAACAGCGACTGGGTGGTATATCTTGCAACGTGTACATGTGGTTCATTCTATGTTGGACAGACTTCACAAGCACTTCCATTACACATGTCTGAACACCGTAGTGACATACAAACCAGGAGGGACACCAATGCCCTATTCCAACATAGCATACAACATAATTCAGCCAGATTCCAGTTCATCATCTTTGACAGAATTCTTGGTGATAGATCCAATAAACAAGGATGGCACTCTATTCTCACTTAAAAAGAGAAGTATTGGATCATTAAACTGGGGGCTTTGTTCTCCCCTGGCTTGAATGATCATTTATAAAGTTTTATTTTACTAATTACAATGTATAATGATTATGTGGTTGTTTTATTGCGTAACTTTTTATTTTCTCTTGGTTTCTCACATAGGAAACATTTTGAATGTTGGGAAGATCACTTTGGGAAGAATCCTATTGGATGACTCATGCGCTCTATATATATATATATATATATATATATATGTGTGTGTGTGTGTGTGTGTGTGTGTGTCACTTCACAGTTACTATTCTTTTATTCCCATTGAGGAAAGCCTGTTGGCTGAAACCGGTATGTGTTGTTTATTATATTTAATTAAAGTTTATTTAATTAAAGTTTATATACTTTACTTATCAGCATTTTTGGATGCTTTTTGATGCTTTACACTGAATTTGGTGCTGGCAGTCTTTTGTCTACTAGAATATACTACTAGTCTAATCAAAATTAGAAGTGGAGTGAACATTATTCATATCTCGGCACCCCATCATTAAACAGTATGTTGTCTACAATGATAGCGCAAGGATACCTAGAAAAAATTTGCTCCATTGCATATTGAAGGACTTCATTTGCAGAATTTATTCCAAATGGCATTCTCAAAAGTCTAACTGCCAAATGGAGTACTGAAAGTAGTGAGCAATGAGTTTTTTTTTTTGTCAAGATGAATTTTCCAAACTGAACTCTTTGCATCTAAGTCAGAAAAAATAGTGGCATTTGGAATCAAGGCTGTGACTTCAACTGTGCGCATTGGATGATGAAGTCTTTTTAATGCTTTGTTCAGATTTCAATCAATACATATTCTGATGTCATCTGAGCTTTTCTTATAAGCTACCACCATGGAAGATACCCATATTCAGTTGGAGTTTCAACTGGACAAGTCATACCTTGTCACACCATTTTATCTAACTTGGCTTTGACACTGTCCAGCATGGCTATTGGAACTTTTCCAGCTGGCCTGATAACTGGACTGAGCTCTGGGTCTAACTTCATGGAGTACACAACTGGAAGTTTGCCTAGTTTGTCTTAGAAAAGTTCAGCACAGGTAGAAAAGTGTACTGGGCACAATTAGAGTAGTGGTCTTTTAAGCTAACATGGTGGACTTCCTTATTAAATGAAAGCAGCCCTATTTTCAAACTGCTCTGAGCCCTAATAATGATTGGATGTGTCTGTTGACCACATAAAATAAGTTGTATCTTCTCCCAGCAGAATGACATGAAAGCACTACTGAGCCTTTGGTTTGAATTTCTTCAACTCCTTAAGCAACAAGTTTTACAGACTGTGGCAAAGATTTCTGATGACATAACATTGCACTTGGAACATGTATCAACTTTGAGCTCTGTGGGTTTGCCATTTATCCAAACAGTACAAAATACTTCATTTTTTGCCCTTAAATTTACTGCACTGACTGTTTCGTGAAGCACTGACACATCATCAACAAAGTATAGAACTGCCACAGTCTAACTGATAAACTCATTTCTTAAAATGTTCCCTTTTAATAAAAGGATGCATGCCTTTTGATTTACTTTGTCATTTGAAATTATTCCATTTACACGGAGCTTCTTGTGTTCCGCATTAAACATGAGAAGCTCCGTGTTTAGCGATTTTTGATTGGCCCATATGCCGGTATACGGGCCAATCAAAAATCGCTAAACACGGAGCTACTTGTGTTGAATGCGGAACTGCAATGCATTAAACACGAGAAGCTCTGTGTTTAGTGCAGAGCTACTGAGTGAGCTCACTTCTTTAATGTGGAACTGTGTTCCGCATTACATACCTTTTTTTTTTTTTTTTTTTTGGTCTTCACTTGCCGTGAGAGACTTTCCTCTTTCGTTTTGCCCCTACCTGGGGTGCTGGAAATCTGGCAACCCTGCTTCCACCACAATTACGACAGTTGGCAATGAAACTGGGTTGGGGCCCATGCTCTGAATTTGCTGACTCATTGCTATGCTTCATTGAGATTGTGCGAAGTTTGGAATGTGCTAGAATATTCTGGGGTTTGCCACTGAGTGCTGCAGGGGTTACAGTTGCTGACATGTACTTTGGACTTTTTCTTTTAATAACTTCTTGCATACTATCAACATGAGCTTTATCACTGTGCCTTCTAGAGCTATTCTCATTTTAAGCACATTTTTGTGCTTTTCTGTCAGCTCGTATATCTGACAAATCTCAATGGCCTTATTCAAAGTTAATTCACTGTCATGAAGCAAAATCTTTCTCAAGTATCATATTTTGTGCCACAC
Organism: Protopterus annectens; assembly: GCF_019279795.1. Taxonomy (NCBI): domain Eukaryota; kingdom Metazoa; phylum Chordata; order Ceratodontiformes; family Protopteridae; genus Protopterus; species Protopterus annectens. The sequence continues at coordinate 385,093,228 of NC_056749.1, forward strand.
ACAAGTCTGTCTTATCAACTCACTCCTTAAATCACCAAATCTGCACATTTTAGCTTTATTTCTCATGTCAGTTATACATGTTTGCAAAAGTTTCAACAAGCTTTTGATCCCTTGTGTAAAATAAGTGCCTTTCCATTGTAACATTTGTTTTGGGGTTACACATTTTTTTAAAATTTACATTTTAAGCACTCTGGGTCCTCCCTTGACTCGCCCTGTACAACAATATGACCGTTTCCTCCCTCTTCGGTATCGACAGCAGGTCCCTTTCTATAGATTCTGACCCAGCTAAATTAAGTAGAATAAATGCCTTTATATGGTCATCTTTATCAGAAAATGCAGCCTGTATTAAAATGTCTTACTCTTGCTATAACACTCTTCAGTTCTCAGCAATATTACTGTCAAATACAAATGCACTGCGTTTTTGAAATCTATCTGCCATGCTCACAAAGTATACACAAACACACTAAAAATGTGGCCCATATAATTATGTATGAACAAATGGTGTTGTGAGCTTGTAACAACATTCAGATGTACAATAAACTCTTCGAAATACTGTACTTTGTGAAATATGTTCTGTAATGGCTGCACTTTGGAAAATATGCCTTGTAATAGCTGTACTCTGTGAAATAGCTTGGCTTAATATGAAAAATACATACATTTTACAAAAATGTGACCGGTTCCCCTTATTTTATTCATTTTATGCAATTCGGACCTTTTTTTAAACACTTTCTAAAGTAATTTGAATATTTTTATCAATATCATACATATCTGTTTATACAAATATTTAGAATGTTCTGTATGCCTGGTTTCATATTATATGAAAAGAAATAGTGCTGAGCAAGTTTTAATACCTGAAATTCATTTCTGACCAGTTTTTCAAAGTATGCACATTTTGAGAATGATCCATTCTTGTATATTCCACCAAGATCTAAACAAGTGCCTTAAATTGTTTTATCCAAGCCATTTGACTTCATGCCTCTTCGGTATGTTTCTACTAACTCCACGCCTTTCAGATATGCCAGTTCTGGCACCAGCACTATGTCCTTCAGACATGCCACTTCTGACACCATGTCGCTCGTTCATCACTAATGCATACAGGAAGGCTTGGAGTTTCATTCAGATGCTTTAATACATGCAAACACATCAGGATGGATAGCAGCATCATTAAATATGAACAAACTAGTTAAACAAAGCTTACATACACACATGCTTGTACCTCAACAGCCAACTACAAAATGGCAGTCAGGCTCCTATGTGCTCTGTATTTATACACCTGTGCAAGCCCTTGGATAGCTACTTAAAGGTATATATACACATATTGATCTACAGTCAGCAATTAACAACATTCTCCAAACTGGGAAATCAGGTACCCCCCAACCATAACATATCTCACTTAATTTCCACTCATTTCAACAAATACTTCACTGAATCCATTCTTGCACTTGCTAACTCTCAAAGCTGTCCATCCTCCAACCTATCACCTGATTTCCATATTAAAAGCAATGGCTTTGCCTTCCATCCTGTCCTTACTGATGGAACGCCTTAAAAACTAAAACCTACAACTTTAGCTGCTGACAAACTGCCAGAAGAATTACTGAAAATAACTGCTGATGCTATTGCATACCCAGTATCCATTCTTTTCAACCAATGAATATCAGAAAACCTAGTCCCAGAGATCTGGAAAGTTTCTCACATTATTCCACTTCACAAAGGGAATAACTCAAAAGAGTTAACCAACTATCAGCCTATAGCAATACTCTCACCTCTGTCCAAGATACTGCACACACAAATTATGGATTACCTTAACACCCACAACCTTCTCACTAATACTCAAAATGGCTTCAGGACCTATCACAGCACCACAACAGCCCTTATTTCATTTATTCATACAGTGAACAACCACAAAAACAATGGCAACTTTGTCTCTGCTATCTTTCTTGGCCTCGCTAAGGCATTTGATATAGTTAAACACAACAAACTCATTAAATCCCTCTCAGAACTGAATCTTAGCAAACCCACCATTGCCTAGTTTCAAAGATATTTAACAAACATACAGCAATCAGTGCAGTGGAGGCAAGAACCCACTCCTTTATTACCAGTTACACTGGGCATTCCCCAAGGCTCCGTCCTCGGTCCTTTACTTTCCTCTACCTTCACTGACAACCTCCATGCCTCTACTCTACAATGTTCAGTCATCCAATAGACTGATGATTTAACACTAATCTGCTCCTCTCCTTCACTCCATGAGCTGCAACTAAAAACACAGGCCTCTTTCCGTTCTGTAGAAGAATGGCTTACCAACCCTCAAATAATACTAAACCCTAATAAAACCAAACTTCTCATATTCCAACTGACTAACTTCTCCACTCCTACATCCACATTTACTATCATGTCTAACAATAAAACTACTCTCTCTCTCCCATCACTCAACACAAAACTTCTTGGAGTCAAGAAAGACTACAACATGAAATTTGACACTCACATTTCACTCACTATTAAGTACATAAACATGAGACACTATGTAGAAATAGACAATTCCTCACAAACAGTACCAGGGTAAAAGAAGCACAAACATCTCCTGTCCACACTTCTATATGCCTCCCCTATCCTCACCATTCTTAGAAAATCAGATATAACCAAACCTGATGCCTGCTATAACAAAATTGCAAAGTTTGCCTCAAATAGCTCACATCGCACACACCACTGCTCAGTCCTAAAAAAAAAAATCAACTGGCTTGAACTTCCCCATCTTCTCCTCTACAACCAGCTTATACTAACCCATAAAATACTTTAATCACCTTGAGTAAACCCTAGAATTACAAAACCTAATGTATCCTTAATGCAGTACTGAGGGTCCTATGTTCCAATAACAAACCTCTCCTTCATGTCACTAAAGCCAACAACTGTGCTGGAGCTTCCCTCGATTCTAATTTTATAGCTAAAAAGTGGAACACACTGCCCGTTAATGTAGCTACTACTACATCCTTAATCCAGTTCAAAAATATCTATAAACACACACCTACTAGCCAATTGAATTTGTAACTGTGACTCCCCAGGTTAGTCTACCTCCGTCTTGCTCTTGCTCACTCAGGGTAACGATCTCTCCCTTGTTGTCAGGCACTAAACCTCTCTCCATATTGCAAGTCTCCCTCTTCATACCTCTGTCTTCCTTTCAACAATTAATCTTTTCTCAAAGTATAAACACTTGGGAGTATACTTTATATTACTAAAATACTACTTCTTATTAGATGTTCTTTAGCTGTATTGCCTAAGGTGTTTTATCCTTGTATAGTGCATCTTATTTCATCTTAATCATAGCTGTTGTCACTTTAAAGTATTATTGTCATAATTGGGTTTGATGTAAAATGCAAAATGTCATCCTTCTGTACCTGTGAAATTGTACTTTATTAATCTTTGTTGTATGTGGTGCATTTCTCCCCGGGCCTCCACTGAAAAAGAACTTATGTCCAGTCAAACTTTCCTGGTAACCAAATGTAAAATAAATTTTATAGCTTTCATAATCTCTTCTACTTTGTTTTTGAAGTTTACCTACACTGTGTCCCAAAATTGTGTGAATTTAGATATTAAAATTTACTGCAATGAAGGGGTTTTCAAGTCTAACATCTACAGAAAACAAACTTTTCAAACACATATTTGCATTTGTATAGTTCTCATCTGATTTACTTGACAAAATTTTTGGTGAAAGGCCAATTCATGCACCTTTCCCGTATGATATTGGATGATAAGGTTTTTAATGATGAATGTGATGTTTTGACTGTGATGTTTGTAGAGATATCATCCCCTAGAATTTATTATGTGTATTAGAGAGGAGGTTTCAAACAATGGAACTGGTCTGTTCCACCTTATTTTGGGACACATGGTGTCACTGGGACCTTCAGCCACAAACGGGGACAGGCCTGGGAGTATATTTTAAGAATACCATCCACTTGTTTCTAATGTTAAGCAAATTATTACCAAATAATAGTCCATTTTTAAATCAGATAGATCTATTTTAGCAATAATAGGTGATCAACCTAGTTTTGTTTCTAAAAGAGGTAAGAATTTAAAACACTTTTTTGAAGTTCCATCCATACCTATGACTCTCACTCAAAAAAACAATGGGATAAGAAAGTGTGGTTGCTGCAATCAGTACAGCTTCATTTAGAAGCTAAGTTTATTTCAGTTGGCCCTGAGAATAAGAAATTTAGGTTAGCAGATGGTTGTTACTGCAATTCCAGTAAAGTTGTTTATATTATGATTTCTTCTACCTGTAATTGTTATTATATTGGCAAGACTGACCATGTGTTTAAGTGAAGAATATATGAACATTTAAAGGACATCAGAAATAAGAATTCCAGTAATGTTTCATATAAGCATACATTAAATTGTATAAATTTTATCTCATTCAAGTTCACCATTTTAGAAATGCTCTTTGTTCCCCCATGGTGGGCCATTTGACACTATTTTGGAAGTGAAGGAGCTTTTATGGCAACTTTGCTTAAATTCTATAGATCCACTCGGGTTTACTTGTATTCTACTTTTAATTGCATATTAAAACTTGAAAAGAGACTACAGCTCTGTCTCTTTAGAGTCAGACAGAAATTAGAACAAGTGCAGCCAAGTTTCGGAGGACATCTCAAAGCAGATCCAACAGTCGAGGGAGAACAAAAAGGAAATTCTCGGGCGAACAAACATCAAACAAGAACCGAATGAGAGACACAGCAGTTTAATCTTTAATTTATCTAGTCATGTTCTCACAGAGATTGAGCAAGCCCTACTTAACAAAGGGCTTTCTTTCATACCGGCACAGGTCAGTAACATCAGTGAGATTTTAACTGATTTGCGACTGTTTACACGCTCTATTTCCTTAAAGCAATTTTTCAACAAAAATAAACCTTCTGAGGCTACTAACATAGTGTGCTCTGACTTTAAAAGAAAAAGTACTTTTACACCAATGTTACCACCAGTTGTGGAATGTTTTTTAAAAGCTTGTGAGAATGACTTTTACCTTTATTTTTCTAAAAGAAGAACTAAGCACCTATACACTAATGTTTCAAATATGGAATGGAATGTGATATATTCATTACAGCGTGACAATGATATTATTGTAAAACCAGCTGATAAGGGAGGGGGTATTGTTTTGCTTGATTTTGATGCATATGACAGTAGTATGCGTACTATGTTAAATGATGAGGATACATATATGAAAATAGAACAAACTGATCTAGAAAAATTGATTTGTGAGGTCCATCAGGAACTGTATGATTTTCTGATGTGTAGGCAAATAAACCATGAATTATATTCATACTTTTTAGTGGAACAACCAAGAATTCCATACATAAAGGGCCTACCCAAAGTACACAAGAACATATTACCACCTCCATTACGTCCCATAGTAGTAGGGAATGGATGGATTACAGAAATAATTTCTGTTTATGTTGAAAAGAAATTAAGACCTTTAGTTGCAGAAATTTCTTCCATACTAAGAGATACATATCAGCTGTTAGATAACCTGAATACTTTTGATAAAGGTCTTCCTACAGACTGTCTCTTAGTTAGTATGGATGTTAAAAATCTTTTCACATCTATCCCTAATAGCTATGGTACAGATGCTATTAGGTGTCTTATTAATGACAGCAATAAGTTTAATAATAATGACCAGATCCTACTTAATGCTTTGTTGGAAATAATACTATCCAATAATGTCTTTATGTATGGCAACAATCTATTTTTGCAACAGTGGGGGGTAGCCATGGGCACCCCCTGTGCTAACACCTATGCAAATTTAGTAGTTTATTATTGGGAATGTCTTCATCTTTTCAATAATGAGAATTTCCAGAAAATATTACTTTACAAGCGTTTTGTAGATGATGTTCTTATATTTTGGAAAGGTACTGTTAATGAATTGTTGTCCCTTATAGAATATTTGGAATCAACTACATCTTTTTTCAGATTCACAGTAGAATATTCTTATAATATGATAGATTTTTTGGACATTACTATCAAGAAGGATGAACATGGTTTTTTGCATACGTCAATTTATAGGAAATCATGTTGGAAGAACACACTTCTACACTTCAATAGCATGCACCCTAGGCATGTATTTTATAATATTGTAAAAAGTCAATTTATTAGAATCAGTAAGTTATGTAAAGATCTTGTAGATCTATTAACACAAAGTCACTCATTAGAGAGGATGTTTATAGAGAAGGATTATGACCCTAAGATGATATCTTCCATAAAAGAATCTATTATACCATCAGAAATATTATATAAAAGTAGAGATAGTACTATTAGTACACAATGTCCTTATATATTTAGAAAATATGAGTTTACTTTTAAGACTAGGTTTACTAGTGATAATAAATTTATTACCAGTATTATAAATAAAAATTGGCATATTTTGCTGGCAGACATGGAAATAAAGAAATTAGTAGGAGAAAGACCTGCTTTTGTATATACTAATAGTAAATATCTTAAGAGACTATTATGTGTTGAAAAATCTAATAAGATAAAAAAGAGTGATACTACAAGAGGTTCTAATAGTAGAAAAGGCACATATCCTTGTCATACATGTAATATGTGCATATACACTGCAACTGAGCAAATTTTTATACATCCAACAATTGATTTTAAGTTTGAACCTAATTTTACAGCCAGTTGTAATGATTCCAACCTGATATATTTAGTGGACTGTCAAAATTGTCAGGTTTTCTATATAGGAATGACAACAAGGCATTTAAAAGAAAGGATTTATAACCATATTTATGAAATAAAGAAAAATGATCAAAAGAATGCTTTATCGAAACATGTTAATAGCAATCCAGGACATGCCTTTAAATTTAGAATATTACAGCTTGTTACACCTAGTAAAAGAAAGGGTGATATATTTAATGAACTAGAAAAGATTGAACTCAGTTGGATATTACGGTTAAAAGCACATTATCCTCCAGGGTTGAACCAATATGTTAGCATTAGGTCTTCATTAAAAGATCACTGTTTGAAATAATTTATTTATATTTTGAACTAGACAGTCTATAAATAATAATTTTATTAGATGAGTTTTACATCTAAACACATATACATAATTTACTGTACATTAAAATGTAGAAAATATTTTAAATTACATGCTTGTGTTGGTCATAATAAGAGATGTTTATTCTTTTATAAATAGCATTAATATATTTATAGATTTTTAGCATATTTTATGTCTACATTAATGGTTTTTGTCACATGTTTCATATAGATTTTGTCTTTATCTCAGGCATTAGTATCACATTGTTTAATATATTTAGGTCTTGGAAATGGTATATATATATATATATATATATATATATATATATATATATATATATATATACACACACATCTTAATATATGTTCTTTTTAGTCTCTTAGAGATTTATATATATATTTGTATGCATATTTGAAAGATCATATATATTTTGTTTGCTTTTGGCCTTTTATATTATAGAGCATTTATATATACATTATTATACATATTTGTTATTAAATGAGTTTTATGAAATGGTTAGGTTTATATATGCACATATATATATTATTGTTGTTGATAGATCATCATTGCCATATGTTTCTTTGACCTATACATATATACATTTTAATAGTTTGATAGTACTGAAAAAAATCTTTATTCGCTTGATTTGGAATGCTGCAGGCCGTTTTTTGTATGATTTAACATGGTTAACAGCCCGCGTTATTTTAGCATTCCATTTTGTCTACCTTCCTTTAACTGTTTTAATTAATTTGATTAATTATAAAGTGATTGAATGATTGAATAATTAATTAGTTAATGTTTTATGTATATAAGAGTTACTTTATGGAAGCATTAGATCTGAAGAAGTGTGCATTGTGCACGCAAAAGCGCTTATCCTCTGTTTTTATTGGAATAAAGGTGATTTTTAACTTTCGTGGTGGTCGAGATTCTGTTTTGTTTTACTTCATTTAGAAGCTAAGTTTATTTCAGTCGGCCCTGAGAATAAGAAATTTAGGTTAGCAGATGGTTGTTACTGCAATTCCAGTAAAGTTGTTTATATTATGATTTCTTCTACCTGTAATTGTTATTATATTGGCAAGACTGACCATGTGTTTAAGTGAAGAATATATGAACATTTAAAGGACATCAGAAATAAGAATTCCAGTAATGTTTCATATAAGCATACATTAAATTGTATAAATTTTATCTCATTCAAGTTCACCATTTTAGAAATGCTCTTTGTTCCCCCATGGTGGGCCATTTGACACTATTTTGGAAGTGAAGGAGCTTTTATGGCAACTTTGCTTAAATTCTATAGATCCACTCGGGTTTACTTGTATTCTACTTTTAATTGCATATTAAAACTTGAAAAGAGACTACAGTTCTGTCTCTTGAGAGTCAGACAGAAATTAGAACAAGTCAATTAAGGAGCCACACATAAGTTAGAGCAGGTCAGTTAAAGTTAATCATCTGTGAACTGAGAGCCAGGAACTAAACCTTCTATTTAAGGGGTAAAATAAAACATTTCAGAGCTTTAACTGGAAAGGCTCACCCTGACTCTGTTACAGTTTGATGCGAGGGAAAGGTTAGTTTGCTTTTTATTTGTTGTATTACTTCATTGCTTTTTCTATTTTGTATACTGTGATTTGTTTTCTTTGCACTATGTTTTACTTGTATTCTACTTCTAACTCCATATTAAAACTTGAGAAGAGACCGCAGCTCTGTCTCTTGTAAGTCAGACAGAAATTTTTTCCACCTGGTTACTGTTGTGTTCTTAAACATCACTGTCTTTCTAGTGGCCTACCCCTTATGTTAATTTGACCATGTATCTCATTTCCTCTCTGCTTTTACTGGCTGATGTGAGGAAGCACATTATTTTGTGAAATCATTCCCCTTCAACTATTTAAATTTATTGGCCATCCTACTGTATTCCATAGAACCAGAATGCAAAAGTGACCACCCCCTTTCAATCTTATCTTGCTGTTTTAAAAAAGTGACTCTCCACTAAAACTTAACCTTTTAGACAGGTAAAACTTAAGTTACCTACTTTCATATCTAACTCCTCTAGTGCACACTGCAGTGTTTAGGATAAACCATTTTTTTTCATCTTACCTTAAGCATCTATTGCAAAACCACCAGTTATTGGAGAGCCCACATTCTGCTTCTCAATAGTCATCTTGGGATTAGTGCTTCTGTTTTCTTCTGGTGAGAGAAGGAGTACAGTTACATTATTTCCTGGACAATGCTGATAATCAGAAAGGTTAATAACTGCTTTATAGGTGACAGCTTGGAATCGGTGCTTATATTCTGATCCTGGTGAGAGTAGGAACAGAGTGCATTGATTCCTGACTCTTTCTGGTTGGAGAGTGAGTGTCTGTGCTTAATGTACCCGACTGGTCTGCTTGCTATTCAAAACATCTACCAGAAAAAGGCTACAAGCCTGCAGACCCTTTCATCATCTGGGACAAGACTGTGGATTACCAAACAGGCTGTGGCCTGCTTCTCTTCTTGGGATTGGTGCTAACATTTTGCTTCTGGTGAGAGAAGAATCAAAGGATTATTGTATCCCAACAGAGTGAAATTGTGCTGAGACCAGCATTAGTAGTAGCCAGGTAGTAGCCATTTATGCGACTCCTCTTCATCATTCTTGACAAGACAGTTCTTTATTTTTCAGTAAGTACTGCTTGATTTCTTTCTAACTTCAGAATATCTGCCTAAATACTTTATCCATACCTCTCAATCTCTTAATGCACAAACTCTGGACAAAACTTGACAACATGGGGGTACAAACAGGGACACATTTTGAATATTGCTCTTATAAACTTAGAGAGTTGCTAGAGGAACAGGATTTGTTTTAATATGCATTTTCTGAAGATTAGAAGTCTGAAACTCAAATGTATGTCATTATTTACAGACTACAAGTCTGACATCATCCCAGTGATTTGCCAGGGTGAAAGAGGAATAGGCCAAAAATATGACCCAGTTATCTGGACATTTTGCAAAAACCTGCAGAGTTGAGAGGTATGACTTCATCCTTAACTTTTCAGGGTCTCTGTATTAGTTTCCCCTTGAGTCTTTGGCAGTGCTCTGTACAGACTCAGACACCTTGAGTGACATTTTTCCTGTAAAAGGAATATATAAGGAAACAGCTCCAGTACTTGGTAATAATGACCATCCCTCCTGGCATGTCTAAAGTTCAGTTCTCTGTGCTTTCTCCTATTAACCTGGTGAACTTCAGCATTCTGAGGCAGTGTAGCAACTGCCTCATGTACACAGACAACCCTCTCCTCTTACCTCCCAACAGTCAGCTTGTGAGAGATGCACTTGTATATCCAAATTGGAAGCCATGCACTCTCAAGCCAAGACTGGAATAGCTAGTCAAGAGAAAGTCAACACCTGCACCCCACCAAATGCAACACACAGCCCTCCAGAACACCCACCATCACAGCTTTCACATAAAAACACAAACCACACACCTACCTTTGCAGAGGCTCTCAATAGAATTCTACCCAAACAGTAAAGATCTCCAAGGCAAAAATGCACTCGACCACCACAACATGGCACAAACCACAAGACACACAGCTCACCTAGACAGTGTGCCCCTCCACCTAAGCCCCTAATGCAAAACAGCTTACCCAATACACTAATCATAGGTGACTCAATTGTAAGGCACACTGATGTCCCACTCACTAGGTTGAAGAAGAAGGGAACTGTCATTGTCTATCAGATGCCAGAATCCAACACAGCACACACACTCAAGTCACTCCACAAGTACAAGTAAGACTCTGTCATTGTCCATGTGGGTGTGAATGACCTGAGATGCATCTCCCTGGACTACATGAAAAGAGACATGGAGGAGCTCTTGGATTATGTGGCCCAGACAGGTATGACCCTAGCCCTGAGCAGCATCCTACACTTGCCCAGAATTATACCGCAGTACAAGCAAAAAATAACTGACTTCAACAATTGGCCAAGTTTCTCGTGTCATTCTATGGGGATCCTTTATGTCTGTTTGGGATGACATGATTGACAGACCTCAATGCTTTGCCAGAGATGGCCTGCATCTGTCACCCCTGGGTTTCCGGATACTGGCTAAGGCTCTTGCCACATGTAGAATCAGAGTTCACGCACGAAAGACAACGTGCACGGTCACAAAAGCCATGAAAGTCCACAATAATGAACCAGCACATAAAGGATTGCATAAACTTGCTTTTATTAGAGACATATATGAACCAAATGTAATGGCTAGTAAGCCATTACAAATTAGCAAACCGGTTTCGGCTTAAAGCAGCCTTTTTCAATGCTCAAAAGATAAAATTAGAAAAATCTTCACCATTACCTGGTCTTATATAGTGCAGCCCTTAAAGAGACATGCACCGCACACCACTACAGTGGTCAACCCAAAATAACAATAAATGAAAAATGAAAATAAAAAATATATATAAAAAAATAAAATAAAATAATTACAAATAACATCCCATACCATAATATCAATCCTGTGTCCTGAAATATGAATATTGCAAAATTATGCATAGATTATATACATAAAAATGAATGTTAAACATATTACATAAGTAAAATTGTACACAATTGAACCTATGTGTACCTAATCATTATCAGTCTAATAATTCAAAAAGTCCAAAAAACAGAATGAATTATGTATATTCTATAGTATTATTCTGTTTCATTTAACCCAGGCCTGAACAAACCCCCTAATTTAATAATCCACATGTTCTCCATATGATTTAGTTTAGTATGCCATCCTGCTTTGAAATTCCTATGCAATGCTATCTTGTCAATAACAAATTTAAATGCAGCAGATGGGTGATCAATAGTATGTTTAAACAGTGCATTAGTTAGACGTTTGTTCCTAATAGCACTCATATGCTCACCTATTCTAAATTTCACAGGCCTAGATGTTTGGCCTATATAAAAAGCAGAGCAAGTGCACGTTGCTAAGTAAACCACCCAATCTGAACTGCAATTAGCGAAAACTCTAATGTTGAAAACCTTAGAAGTATTCTTGCTTATAAATTCAGTTGTTTTAGATACATGTTGACAAGCAGTACAATGGCCACAAGGGAAACAACCCACTAATATGTCCCCAAATAACGTAGTTTGTAGTGGAATGGTAAGAATATACCTTTTGTAATGAGTGAGGTATGAATTGATGTTACGTCCTCTACGATATGAGAACGAACATTGTTCAGGTAGGGTAGTATTAAAAAAATCATGTGACTTCAAAATATCCCAGTGTTGATTGATAATGTCTCGGAACCTATCAGTGTTGGTCCCATAGGTCATTACTAACCTCAAAGATTGATCAGAAGATTGATCAGAAGATACCCTATGTTTCGATTTATATTCCAATAAGCCTGTTCGTGTTAGACCTTTGGTTTCATACATAGTAGAAGAAAGATGATGTTGATTGTACCCACGACTGATGAATCTGTCTGACAAATCAAGGCTGCAAATAGAATAGTCTTGTTCCAAAGAGCAAATGTGTCTAATACGCATGAACTGAGATTTTGGGATATTACGGATGATGTGGAGTGGGGGGGAACTTGTGGCATGTAATAATGTATTGTATTCCGGAAATTTCCGATGAACAGAAGTGGCCAGGGTGTTGTCTGAAAGCCTAGTAACGACCACGTCTAGAAATACAATATTATCATGCTCAATATTAGCAGTGAATTTGATGCCAAAGGAGTTATTATTCAAATAAGACACAAATTCGGCCAACTGATCCCAATCTCCACGCCACACCATCCAACAATCATCTAAATACCTGCGCCAGATATCTAGATCTTGAATGTATATATTCCTCTGGATATCATATATAAATGCTTGTTCATAATATCCCATAAAGAGATCTGCGTATATCGGTGCAAATGATGCCCCCATAGCAGTACCCTTGATTTGCCAGTATGCTTTTCCTTTGAAGTAAAAAATTTTACGTAACACAATTTCAGTCAATTTGATCAAAAAATTGTTAAAGCCTGTGGAATACAAATCAGATTTATATAGCCAATATGAAACTGCAAGAATGCCCACATCATGAGGAATGCTGGTATATAAGGATGCCACATCCAATGTACAAAGCCACCAATTAGGCTCCAGTTGAGAGTCATTAATGATGTTTAGAAATTCTGTAGTATCTTTTATGCGAGATCTAACTTGTTTTAATATTGGTTTCAGATGGTATGTAAGAAAAGCTGACAGTGGCTCCGTTAAGGAGCCTCTACCAGACACAATACGTCTGCCCGGAGGGTGGAGAGGGTCCTTATGTATTTTGGGAAGCAAATATAAATATTGTGGAATTGGTTCATCCACCTTAAGTTGTTTGGCTACCTGCTCAGTTATAATTTCTTGTTCCACTGCCAGATCCAAAAAAGAGTCAATTTCCACCTTAAAAGTGGAAGTAGGATCAATCGTCATTTCCATATAATAACTGGAGTCTGATAATTGGCGTAAGGCGTCTTCCGTATATGCTGTATAATCCATGACTACAATAGCACCACCTTTGTCAGCCATGGTGATAACAATATCATGGTTATCCTTAAGTTCAGAGAGGGCCATTCTTTCAGCTGATGTAAGATTATTAGATTTAGGCTCATACAAAGTAGAAGAATGTAAATCTTTCATTACACAATCTCTAAATATCGAGACATGTTTATTCATAGGTGGAATGAAAGTGGATTTGCCAAATCTAAAATCCGATGATCTTTGAATGGTATCAGAATCTGCAAAAAATAACCTAAGGTTAAGTAATCTACAAAAGTCATTTACATCTTGTAATAAATGATTTTCAGAAACAGGTGCACTAGGAACAAAATTAAGGCCTTTATTGAGTAGTCGTATGTGCACAGGAGAAAGATCAAAGGATGAAATGTTAAAAACATTGTCAGTTATTTGACCATCTGTTGTAGTAGACACTGTAGGGTTGGAGACCCTAAGTCTAGATTGGTGCTTTCTACCCCCCCTCCTAACCTTGGATCTAAAGGGGGTGGTTGTTTCCTTTTGGCAGCTGGGGACGCCTGGCGTGAGGGAACCTCGCCATCAGTAGCAGATGATGTATCATCCTCAGAGGTTACATCAGATGTAACCTTCTTGTGTCTTAAAATGGACCTAGGTCGTTTCCTACTGATGTTAGATGTATTAATGTGATCAGTGAATCTGACTGTCTTTTGACTGACAAACAGTTTACCTTTATCGTAATCCATGAGGTCTCTATTGAACTTATGAATTTTGCGCTTCATAAGTTGTTGTTCTAATGAGGATAAATCCTTGGCAAGGTCAGAGATGTATTGTGGGTAAAACCCCTCTTTACTAAATTTTTCAGCTTCACCACATAAAACTTGAATCTCTGTTAATTGATTTTGTATTGGTCTATCATAATATCTAGATAGACAATCAACAAAGTGCATGGAAGCCTGATGCTGGGCCTCTGCCCATTCCCTAGATAATTCAGTATCTATATTGGCAACTAGGGGTTGTAAACGGACCCTAAGTCCCCTTGGTGCAATGTCCTTGATCTTATATGCCTTGAACAGTTTCAAATGCCAAACATTTGAAAGTAAGGTTTTCATATGTCTATTAAGTTTTGAAAAAATGGCCCCACATCTTTGTTGACCATCTCCTGAAATGTTATTTGAATTTTGTCCCATGTTATTATTTAAACCAAAAACTTCTAAATTATCTTTGTCGGCCGAAAGCCCTTGTAAAATACCACAGAGATCCATAATTAAGATTAATCTTATATTAGTTGAAGCTGAATAATATTCAGAGTCACTATATTACAACAAGGCCATCAAACCAGCCACAGATATGTGGATAAACCCTAAAAAATCGATCAAAAAGATGTATATATACGTATCAAAAAAGTATAAGCAACTATATACAAGAAATATCCACAATGAAGAAGCAAAAACCAATGCAATCAATCAAATTAAGTGTGTATCAAACCAATCTGTATATATATTTGAAAAAGTCTATTTACCTTACAATAAGTGGCAATGGTAAAGATAGCATGTTGGAACCAAAAATATTAGCGACTAAACATCTCTACTATCAGCAAAAGCCAATGTTCCCAGTATTCAATTGTTCAAGCCGAAAACCACGAAAGAAATCTTTAAAGCCTGAACTAATAGCCGACCTTCATCTCTGCTATATCCATATCTGTTGCTGAGCCACATAATCAGAAAGATAAATAGTTGGCACTTGATATATGATAGTCACCATACCACAATACCATATACCCACCGTAAGGAAAAAATATTTCCAAATAGTCAATGTTCTATTCATAATATATTAAATAGTATTGATATTGTAAAAGGTTGTTAGCTCAGCCATCATTGAGGACATTCATATGCATATAATTGCAACCAATCCAACTTTGAAATTATCTGGGGAAGGTCAAAAATATGGAAATGACGATTGATCCTACTTCCACTTTTAAGGTGGAAATTGACTCTTTTTTGGATCTGGCAGTGGAACAAGAAATTATAACTGAGCAGGTAGCCAAACAACTTAAGGTGGATGAACCAATTCCACAATATTTATATTTGCTACCCAAAATACATAAGGACCCTCTCCACCCTCCGGGCAGACCTATTGTGTCCGGTAGAGGCTCCTTAACGGAGCCACTGTCAGCTTTTCTTACATACCATCTGAAACCATTATTAAAACAAGTTAGATCTCGCATAAAAGATACTACGGAATTTCTAAACATCATTAATGACTCTCAACTGGAGCCTAATTGGTGGCTTTTGTACATTGGATGTGGCATCCTTATATACCAACATTCCTCATGATGTGGGCATTCTTGCAGTTTCATATTGGCTATATAAATCTGATTTGTATTCCACAGGCTTTAACAATTTTTTGATCAAATTGACTGAAATTGTGTTACGTAAAAATATTTTTTACTTCAAATGAAAAGCATACTGGCAAATCAAGGGTACTGCTATGGGGGCATCATTTGCACCGATATACGCAGATCTCTTTATGGGATATTATGAACAAGCATTTATATATGATATCCAGAGGAATATATACATTCAAGATCTAGATATCTGGCGCAGGTATTTAGATGATTGTTGGATGGTGTGGCGTGGAGATTGGGATCAGTTGGCCGAATTTGTGTCTTATTTGAATAACAACTCCTTTGGCATCAAATTCACTGCTAATATTGAGCATGATAAGATTGTATTTCTAGACGTGGTCATTACTAGGCTTTCAGACAACACCCTGGCCACTTCTGTTCATCGGAAATTTCCGGAATACAATACATTATTACATGACACAAGTTCCCACCCACGCCACATCATCCGTAATATCCCAAAATCTCAGTTCATGCGTATTAGACGCATTTGCTCTTCGGAACAAGACTATTCTATTTGCAGCCTTGATTTGTCAGACAGATTCATCAATCGTGGGTACAATCAACATCATCTTTCTTCTACTATGTATGAAACCAAAGGTCTAACACGAACAAGCTTATTGGAATATAAATCAAAACATAGGGTATCTTCTGATCAATCTTCTGATCAATCTTTGAGGTTAATAACGACCTATGGGACCAACACTGATAGGTTCAGAGACATTATCAATCAACACTGGGATATTTTGAAGTCACATGATTTTTTTAATACTATCCTACCTGAACAATGTTCATTCTCATATCGTAGAGGACGTAACATCAATTCATACCTCACTCATTACAAAAGGTATATTCCTACCATTCCACTACAAACTACGTTATTTGGGGACATATTAGTGGGTTGTTTTCCTTGTGGCCATTGTACTGCTTGTCAACATGTATCTAAAACAACTGAATTTACAGGCAAGAATACTTCTAAGGTTTTCAACATTAGAGTTTTCGCTAATTGCAGTTCAGATTGGGTGGTTTACTTAGCAACGTACACTTGCTCTGCTTTTTATATAGGCCAAACATCTAGGCCTGTGAAATTTAGAATAGGTGAGCATATGAGTGCTATTAGGAACAAACGTCTAACTAATGCACTGTTTAAACATACTATTGATCACCCATCTGTTGCATTTAAATTTGTTATTATTGACAAGATAGCATTGCATAGGAATTTCAAAGCAGGATGGCATACTAAACTAAATCATATGGAGAACATGTGGATTATTAAATTAGGGGGTTTGTTCAGGCCTGGGTTAAATGAAACACAATAATACTATAGAATATTATACATAATTCATTCTGTTTTTTGGACTTTTTGAATTATTAGACTGATAATGATTAGGTACACATAGGTTCAATTGTGTACAATTTTACTTATGTAATATGTTTAACATTCATTGTTATGTATATAATCTATGCATAATTTTGCAATATTCATATTTCGGTACACAGGACTGATATTATGGTATGGGATGTTATTTGTATTTATTTTATTTTTTTACATATATTTTTTATTTTCATTTTTCATTTATTGTTATTTTGGGTTGACTACTGTGGTGGTGTGCAGTGCATGTCTCTTTAAGGGCTACACTATATAAGACCAGGTAATGGTGAAGATTTTTCTAATTTTATCTTTTGAGCATTGAAAAAGGCTGCTTTAAGCCGAAACCGGTTTGCTAATTTGTAATGGCTTACTAGCCATTACATTTGGTTCATATATGTCTCTAATAAAAGCAAGTTTATGCAATCCTTTACGTGCTGGTTCATTATTGTGGACTTTTAAGGCTCTTGCCACCCGTATAGTTCCTTTTTAGGTGATGTTCCAAAGACCAAAATACCAGCTATAAATAAATGCAATCTGAGGGGCATGCTGCTCAATGTTAGAAGTGTAAATCTCAAGATGCACTTGCTTGAAGCACTCCTCAAAATGAAGAACATCGACATTTGTGCTGTAACAGAGACCTGGTTTAAAATGACAAAAAGCACCCCTGTACTACCAGGCTATAACTCATTCTACACCTTTGGGACCTAGAACATGGACCAAAGCTCCAAATGTGGTGGTGTCTCCATATTCATAAAAGATATGCACACCTCCAGACTAGTAGTCCAGCATAATGCATTTGGGATACTTCAGGTACAACTAACATTAGGTAGGTAAGACGGCGATTCGGGTCGTTGCCTGTTATAGGTTCCCCAGCCATGTCCCAAGACTCTCACACCACATTCCTAATCAAAGAAGTTTGCTTTAAAATGTTAAAGTATCTGTTTAATTGATTGATTAATTAATGAAATGACTGTTGGTGATGTATAAATAGGGGAATGTGTTTTTTGTAATTTTGTACTCTCTGAAGGCTGTTGTGGCCGAGGCGCTAAGACAAGTGATAAATTTTACTGTGGAACTGAATCTACTGTCATTTCTTGGATTATATATAACCAAAGATACACCGAGGTACCACACAATAGCATCTTTAATAACACAAAAAATAAATAAGAACAGTTTTGAGCGCTTTCGCAAAACTAATTGCTTCATCAGACAAGAAAATAAAACACTCCATTGCTTATATACAGATGGAACCATTGACCCAATCACTGATGTCATAGGTCAATTAAGGCATTAAAGTTATATAAAACTTATAAATGTAGAAAAGGCTACATATAGAGAAAACTGCATATAAAAGACACATATAAAATACTGCATGTAAATGCATATAAGAATTGCATACAAAAACTATATACAAAACTATTGATAAAAGAACTAAGTAATGTGCATAGATATAAACTCCAAAAATACTGTAGCTATGAAAAACATAGATAAAAATAAATGCTAAAAATCTGAATCTAATCATAAAATCTATCTACAATATGTATGTATAACTAAAAGTAGTCTATGTCTCTAAAATATGAATAAATATAAGTGTAATGGGTGTATGAGGTGCCTAAAATTAAACATGTTTGAGGCGTCTTGCTTTCAAGAAAGGCACCAAGGAAGTAGAGCCATTGAGGCCTGGATATTTATCTGCATTCAATTTAATGATCCATCTCTGTTCACAGCTTTTAGTAAAATTTTCTATATCCCCTCCTCTAATGTTTTTGTGTATGCGCTGTAGCACAAAAAACTTAAAAGAATGTGAATTATCTGTATTAATAATAATATCTAGCTTTAATGCCTTAATTGACCTATGTATATACCATCTGTATATAAGCAATGGAGTGTTTTATTTTCTTGTCTGATGAAGCAATTAGTTTTGCGAAAGTGCTCACCACTGTTCTTATTTATTTTTTGTGTTATTAAAGACGCTATTGTGTGGTACCTCGGTGTATTTTTGGTTAGATATAGTTTTGGTTTTGTGCACCTGGGTTTTACCTGAAGCCATTTCTCTCTTTATACATATTTATTTTCTTTTATTTGGCACAAGGACACGCGCGTCGATGGAGGATATACCTCCTGAGATACCCCTTGATGGTCATCACCAACATTTTCTGAGGATCCTGGAAGTACCAATTAATCCACTTTTAAATGTGGACTCACAGGCTTTTCAGCATGCAAATGGCACTCAAAACCTACCGGAATTTTTTTCACATTACAAGAACTTAGAGAATCTTATGTATAAATACAAGAGACTGCAATGGCAGCGCCTGCACCTGCAAGCCTCCCTGGAATCCAAAATCATCCCCACAGGCCTGAGAGTGCTACATATGCCTACCTATGGAAATACCTATCCGGTCCTTTTGCGTAAATGGCAGGAACTGAACCTACAATTCAGTGCTAAGTACATGGAATTACTGCTTGAATTTTTTTCTCCCTTAGAACTTGAGATTAAGACTGAAATAATTGCTTTGGAATCAAGAATTAATGAAAATTTCTCCAATGATTTTACTTTTCTTAAAATTAATGAACTACAAGAAAACATTCTAATATATGAGAAAAAATTACAAGCAACAAAGTTATCCAAACTGAACAGGGATAAACGGGACTTCGCAGCCATTAATGTATTTTCGTGGCCTAAGGAACAGGTAAATAGACAAACTGCAGTCTCTAATGTGGCTAGAAATATGCACACTATTCCTTTAACTGAACATTCTACTAGTTCAAATGAACACCCCCAAAAGGAAACTGATAAAAACAGCACTTCTCTTTTTTTTAGCTACAGAAGTCACTGATACAGTACGCTGGCACCTTTATGCCTATCTCTCCTACTCTGACTAATAAACCAAATGGTTCTAAGGTTATTTCAACTGAAACTGGGGCTATTCCTAAGAGAAGTTGTTCTACAGCACCCTTGACTACATTGCTAGTCCCATTAAATCTTTCTATAACAGCCAGTGCTGAGAGACAAGCAGGAAAAAATACTGATAGCGTTTTTTTTAGACTCTTTGAAGAAAGGAGATTTCTCTCTGAAAGCAGCTTTGTCCTACAAGACTTTTACAAAGAACCAGCAATACAGAGGACAGCCAGCCAGGCTGAATCAGCAAGAGGAAGCAGGGCCAAACACCCAAAAGGAGAAGAACTTAGATACAGGTTTGGTCATAAACATTTCTTCTTTTGAACTTAATACTGACCAAATTAATTTATTAAACAAAGGTTTGTCCTTTATACCAGCAAAAAAAGCCAATGTAACAGAAATGATTAAAGACTTAAAGCTACTAGGCAGAAATTTATCATTGAAATCTATGTTTCCTAATGAGTCAGGAACAAGGACTAATGTACACAGGCAGCCTAGTAGTTTTATCCCGAATACCCCACCAGGTGTTCAAAAGTTTTTAGATATCTGTGAACTATCTTTCAGGGACATAGGTGAGCATGATTCCAGTGACTATTACTTTAGTAATCTTTCTCCTAACGAACAAAGAGCCTTACAAGAGTTAAAGAATTTGCAGTCATTAGTTACTAAACAGGCTGATAAAGGAGGAGGCATTGTTTTATTAGATAAACAATTGTATCTACAACAAATGTATAAACTTTTACTTAACAATGAAACTTATAAATCAGTCTCTAAAATTATGGTCAAGGCTATTATTGATAAAGTGTCATTTCTTATGTTTGATCTTCTTATTACTGGATTGATAGACGAACCATTATTTAAGTATTTTAATGTTCTCAAACCCACTATACCTAGAATTTATGGTTTACCTAAGGTACATAAAGACCTGGTCTCACCACCAATGCGTCCCATAGTGTCAGGGGCTGGGTGGTGCACCGAGCCCTTATCCATCTTTGTTGAAGGCACAATACATGGATTATTAGAGAATTGACATACCATTCTAAGAGATACTAAAATGTTCCTTGAAAGGTTACATAACAGGATGGACACTATTACCAATGACACTGATTTTGTATTGGTTACAATGGACATTGAGTCATTATTTACCAGTATCCCTAATACATGGGGTATTGAAATGGTTAGAAATGTCCTGTCAACAAATAGAAGTTTTTCAAATAGTAAGATACAACTTATATGCAGTCTCTTAGAAATTATATTAGAGAATAATGTTATGTTTGAAGAGAAATATTTCCTGCAACAGGTTGGCGTGGCGATGGGCACTCCTTGTGCAAATAGCTACGCCAACCTTGCACTAGTCTGCTGGGAAGACACACACATACTCTCCAGTTTGAATCCTTTCTTACATCAAGTGTTATGGTATGTACGTTTTGTGGATGATGTTTTCATTTTATGGAATGGCAATGGTTTAGATTTTGCATCCTTTGTTGATTATCTGCATACCACCACTGACTTTTTAAAATTCACATACCGGCTATCTGCAGTTGAGATTGATAATGATGTACATCTAGCTAAAGCTGAATTTAACTGCTTCAAGAGTAGAATCTTCCACAAACCAACCAGAAATAACACATACCTACACAAAACTAGTATGCATTCCAGGCACATCCCGAGAAATGTATTAAAAGGGCAAGTTTATAGGACATTAAGATTACATGATGATGATGAGGATGCATTACTAGCATTAAATAATTTAAAATTTGAGTTTATAGCTAAAGGATACCAAGCTGATGAAATTGATAAAACTATATCTGATGCATGGCATATGAGATCAACTAAATGTAGACCTTATTTTAACAACAACGAGGCAGTTCCATGTAATAATCCATCTAACAAACTCTAGGCCACATAATGAATTTAGAGTAGTGTTACAGTTTGCGAGTGACGTCAACCAATATGTTGACGTAATTAAGAAATATTGGCACCTATTACAAGAGGTACCACAGTTGCAGGTTATCACCTGTAAAGATCCACTATTCAGTTTCAAGAACAATATGTCACTCAAGAAACAGTTATGTAACAAGGATGTGCCTAAGAAAGCCATCCCTTCTTCACGTCAGGGCACTTTTCCTTGCAGGTCATGCAGTGCCCGCCCCTATATTTACAGTATAAATACCTATGTCCACCCCACCAAGCATTTTCAGTTACAGCTTAATACTTATGCTGATTGCAAGAGCACTGATGTTGTCTATTATTGTTTTTGTCAGAAATGTCCGGTGTTTTATGTGGGTAAAATGAATAGATTTCTTAAAGACAGAATTCTAGAACATCTTCGTGATGTCAAAAATAATAAACCCACTAATGCACTAGCCCAGCATATTATTATTAATACAGATAATTCCCATTCTTTTAAGTTTTTTTTTTGTGCTACAGCACATACACAAAAACATTAGAGGAGGGGATATAGAAAATTTTACTGAAAGCTGTGAACAGAGATGGATCATTAAATTGAATGCAGATAAATATCCAGGCCTCAATGACTCTACTTCCTTGGTGCCTTTCTTGAAAGCAAGACACCTCAAACATGTTTAATTTTAGGCACCTCATACACCCATTACACTTATATTTATATTTATTCATATTTTAGAGACACAGATTTTATGATTAAATTCAGATTTTTAGCCTTTTATTTTTATCTATGTTTTTCATAGCTACAGTATTTTTGGAGTTTATATCTATGCACATTACTTAGGTCTTTTATCAATAGTTTTGTATATACTTTTTGTATGCAGTTTTTATATGCATTTACATGCAGTATTTTATATGTGTCTTTTATATGCAGTTTTCTCTATATGTAACCTTTTCTACATTTATAAGTTTTATATAACTAATGCCTTAATTGACCTATGACATCAGTGATTGAGTCAATGGTTCCATCTGTATATAAGCAATGGAGTGTTTTATTTTCTTGTCTGATGAAGCAATTAGTTTTGCGAAAGCGCTCACCACTGTTCTTATTTATTTTTTGTGTTATTAAAGACGCTATTGTGTGGTACCTCAGTGCACCTGGGTTTTGTGCACCTGGGTTTTACCTGAAGCCGTTTTTCTCTATACATTTCTTGGATTATTTTGCTGGCTTTGCTGTTGGTTTTCACATTCCTAAGCACCCTGGAAACTATTAGGGCCCAACCAAACACTCTCATACTAGGTGACTTCAACTACCTCTACATCAACTGGGAAAACTACTCATGCACCAATACACTGGCCCAATGCTTCCTGGAATTAATCTATTCCAATGCCCTGGACCAGCTCATTCTTACCACCACTAAAGGAAGCAACATCCTTGACCTGGTAATTACTAACGTGGGCAACTGTTGCTCTACACCAATAGTCAATTCCTCTCTGGTTAGATCTGACCACAAATTAATCACCATGGAAATACACATCTCACTCACAACCCCTGCAAAGGTAACCACCATGAAAAACTTCTCCAAAACTGACTTTAGACTCCTGAAAACAGAGGTGGCTAACTTCATGGCACCCATGTCAATGGAAAATAGATGCATGACTGCAGAATCATAAACCAATGCACTGTACAAGCAAGTACATAAATGCATGGAACTATCCATACCAAACAGAACAAAGACATTCTTCTCCAAAAAAAGAAAGCCAGTCTGGTGGTCCCCTGTCATTAATAAACTTTACAACAGAAGGAAGAAAACTGTTGCAGAAAAAGGTGAAGTCCCAAACGTGAAAAAAACTTCCTTATTAGCCTCAACAAAAAGTTGAGATCCCTCATCAAAACCTCTAAAGCCAGCTATGAAGCAGAATTGCAGTAGACACTAAAAACAACCACAAAGTCTTCCATAGTTACATCAAAAATCTCCTCGGCAATACCCAGGCTTGCTCTGAGTTACAGCACAATGCTACCTCCTATACTGAGCCAACAGATATTGCCAACATACTTCCCAACAGATTCAGTGCCAACTTTACCCCTCTCCCCCACCCAAAGGGCCAATCACAATACTGGAGGAATGCCAGGCACCCAGCATTTCTGCAGCACAGCTTAAAGCTGCATTGTCCAAGTCCAAGAATACAGCTTCCATGGGACCCAACAATATCCCTGGATGTGTTCTACATGAACTATAAAGTGAACTGGCACCACATCTGAGTGCCCTGTTCAGTCACAGCCTCACCTCAGGTTTTGTCCCTACTGAATGGCGCACTGCTACAGTCATCCCTCTCCATAAAGGGAGTCGAATACAGACCCAGAGAATTATCTCCCCATTAGCCTGACAAGTCTGATATGTAAGGCTATGGAGCGCATCATCATGGACCTGATTAACAAAGATATAGGAAATTTCCAAACTCTAGATCCCATGCAATTTGGTTTTGTGAAAGGTAGATCATGCCTGCTCAACCTGGTTGACTTCTTTGAGTTAGTCACCAGAGCTGTGGATGAAGGCAAGGCAGTTCATACAGCATTACTCAATCTGGCTAAGGTCTTTGATACCATTCCCCACTCAGGAATTATTGATAAATTCAACAAACTAGGCATCAACCCCTATATCACTAGGTGCATTGCAAACTGGCTCACAGATAGAACTCACAGTGTGAAAGTAGCGGACTCAAAGTCAGACTGCCGACCAGTCATAAGTGGAGTCCCACAGGGATCAGTCCTGGTTTCTCTCCTGTTTGGCATTTACTTCTCAGAAGTCCAGGCCAACACGGAGGTACTCTGGCTGGCCATGTTTGCAGACAACTGCAAGCTGAGAGCCATTATCAACTCCCCAAGTGATGCAAACATTCTACAGAAAGGCCAGTGACTAGTGTTGAAACCATGGCCTTAAGCTTAATGCCAAAAAATGCGTCATCATCCCCCTTTGGGAAAAACTCGGTTCCCACTAATTACCACATTGGTAGGAGCCCACTGAACACTGAAGGCATTATAAGAGATCTGGGGACACAGGTTGACAGCAACCTCTCCTTCGACCACCACATCGCCATTGTGGCACATCTCATTACAAAGCGTTTTGCCTCCAGGAAAAAAAGAGCTCGCCTCTCTCTACTCTTCCCTCATTAGGCCAATCATTGAGTACAGTACCCTATTTGGCATGTACCTCACTTGACACATGCAACAGGTGGAACGGCCACAAAAGTACCTCACAAAGAGGATTATATGCCTTAAACACATGACCTACATGAACAGACTCAAAAACACCAGCTATTCTCTGTCTCATATCATCTATTAAGAGGCAATCTATTCTTGACTTACAAAGCCATGTCTGACTCAGCTCTGTTAGAAATGTTACATCTGAAGACCCAATCCCTCTACATCACATGCTCTAGAGACCTCAACCTTATTACCACAAACAGAACATGCTGGAGGGACAGGTCCATAACCCAGAGACTGCCCATGCTATGGAATAGTCTTCCCCATACATGTCAAACAGAGCACCTCATTGGCCCTCTTAAAGAGGGATCTTGATGAGTGGATGGGAAATAGAAAGTTCACCCCAGGGATCACTCCAGTGCCGCTACTTGATAAAGACACTAAGAATTGATGCCGGTCAGTACGAAGCCAGGCACTTCTATTGGCTAAGCTTGTAAAGGCTCCAGGGCCATTAGCCTAGTACATAACTATGAATCTAATAATAAAAACATGCCAGGTTTTGAGTGCTTTAAAACCTAGATTATATGATAATCTGTAAAATTAATTGTTCTTGGTTGCTGGCCAGTGATGTTTGATTCCAAGGATAATCGTTCAAAGTGTTAATTATCTCATTAGCTTTTCCTGCGAATGCACTATAAGTGTTAAGGTAATTCTGGGTTGTACTGATGTAGTCTATTTCCTGTGTTACTGGACAAAAGCACTTGATTGGTTAAAATGAAATATTTCTAAGTATTTTGAAGACATTCGGTCTTCTGGTTTAATTATCAGTTTTGTGAATTTGACCCT